>NW_026652277.1:522817-546326 GCF_009828535.3 Hylobates moloch | reverse complement strand
TCCCCTCAGCCCTGCGTCCCACCCCTCCTCCCCTCAGCCCTGCATCCCTCCCCTCCTCCCCTCAGCCCTCAGCCCTGCGTCCCACCCCTCCTCCCCTCCTCCCCTCAGCCCTGCGTCCCTCCCCTCCTCCCCTCAGCCCCACAGTATTTTGGTTTCATCCCCTTCTGTGCACGCGTCCTCATGAAAACCCAAGTGCGGCTGGAGGGAGACGCCTGTGCCCATTCCCGTGACCTCCCTGGCCAGTGCGGCTGCAGTGTCCCCTTGGCAGGCATCTGTCTGGTGCTGCCTCCGTACCCCCTCCTGTCACCTGATGCTCATGCTCCTGAATCTTCACGCGCGTGCTCCATGCAGCCACCTCACAGGCTCCCTGGGAACGGTGACAATGTCTCACGCCTGTCGGAATGCTCCTCTCTGTCCACTGAATATTCCAACACAGAATCATTCCTCTGTGATGATTTATGCTTTGCTCTGTAGAACTGGAATAAAGAAAAAGTGAATTTAGACATTACAGCCATCAGGCTGAAGCTGGGTAATTGCATTAGAGAATTAAATGAGAGCATTTGAGCTTCCCGAGCTCTAATTCCACATCTTCGTATCCCCATCACCCCATACCCAGTGTCTAACACAGCTCTTGGTCTAGTAGTTTCTTGATAAATGCTTATTGAATTGCACTGGACTGAGCTTAACATTCCCACCCGGAGTTAGAAACCAGTCCCTGAGCAAGTTGCATTTAGAACGTGAAGAACGTGAGTTTGACGTTACTGTGGTAAGGGGTATCCTACACATCATAATTCCAAGTCAATATCGGGTATTTAGTCAAATGGACTCAGTATAGAGAGGCATTGACCCATCAGCGAAAGGGCAAGGCATGGTGCTTTAGGTCCAGGTCCCCGGTATCAACTATGAAAATAAAATGTTGTTAACTCCAATTACAGCCCTGTCCTCAGCTGGTCACTGTTTATGCTAACAATTATAAACAGCTTGAACTCGCTGTCTTGAGAGGCAACACGCCCTCCATTCTCACTGCAATGCAGCTGCTTTGGTGGATGGAATATGCCCCTCTTCCCTCCCTCCCCCCTCCTCCCTCCCTCCCCCCTCCTCCCTCTCCTCCTCTCTCCTCCCCTCCTCCCTCCCCCTCCTCCTCCTCCTCCCCTTCTCCCCCTCCCCCCGGCGAGGGGTAAAAGAGAAGAGACTTCTGGAATCTTCTGCTTCAAGCAGCTTGGGGGCAGCATCAACAGCTGCGACTTGGCAGCCCCAGCAGGTGCCTCAGGGCAGCCTTTCTAATTGGAATCCTGGACTCATGTCTTTCCTTAATGTGTCCTAAAGGCTGGAGGACACAAAGTGAAACAGTGTTGCATGCTCAGTCCTGTGATTTTCTGTATTTATTGGACTTACTTTGAAATTAAACTAAATTATACACAAGGTAGAGCATTAAAAAAAAGAAAAAACAGGCTATGGTGTTTGAAAAACAAAACCATTTGGTTTGGTGGTTTGTTCTTAGAGCTTCACAGGCTTCTAGGTCACACGTTTCAGTTTATCAGCGAATGACATCCTCTCCGGAAGCCGTGTCAGCCTCTTGTTTGATGGTGTCAGCCACAGCAGAAAGAAGCACTCTGAAGGCCCCGTGCTCAGCACCTTGGTGTGAGCTTCTGCCGTCTTTTGTTCATGCTCATCACAGCTTTGTGCAGTGGGCATCCTCCTGATCCATGTGGGATGGGAGGGGAGCCGGCCTAGGACCTCAGTGCCCATCTCGTCCTTCGTCCTCCTCCTTTTCCTCTCTGTGACTGTTTGACTCAGACTGCAGGGACAGACGTATGTGCAGAGCCTGTGTGCACCCCTGGGGGGGGGGTGTGCTCATATTGGCACAGACTCGTGAGCACATACAGAGCATGTGTGCACACCTCAGGGGTGTGTGCTGGTGTTGGCACGGACAGATGTGAGCGTGTACAGAGCGTGTGTGCACACCTGGGGGTGTGTGCTCACACTGGCAGACTCGTGAGCACATACAGAGCATGTGTGCACATCTCAGGGGTGTGTGCTGGTGTTGGCACAGACAGATGTGAGTGCGTACAGAGCATGTGTGCACCCCGGGGGGGGGGGTGTGGTCATATTAGCACAGACTCGTGAGCACATACAGAGCATGTGTGCACACCTCAGGGTGTGTGCTCATGTTGGCAGGGAGAGATGTGAGCATGTACAGAGCATGTGTGCACACCTTGGGGGTGTGTGTGGGTGTTGGCAGGGACAGATGTGTACAGAGTGTGTGTGCACCTGGAGGTGTGTGTGGGTGTTGGCAGGGACAGATGTGTACAGAGCGTGTGTGCATCCCTGGGGGTGTGTGCTCATATTGGCACAGACTCATGAGCACGTACAGAGTGTGCGTGCACACCTGGGGGTGTGTGCTCATATTGGCACAGATGAGCACGTACAGAACGTGTGTGCACATCTGGGGGTGTGTGCTTATGTTGTTTGGTAAGTGGCAAATACGTGGCCCATTGTGTCGGGCGGCCCTGCGCCCGTGCTGAGTCCGTCAGTGGCCCTTGGTTCGGGGTCTGCGTCTCCCCAGACTGCACTCGAGTGTCTTGAGGTTTCAGATTCTTCCTCTCCAGGTACTTGGGCCTCCTCAGGACCAAACATCAGAACCAGCCAACTGCAAACTACAAGAACGTTCAAATGCATCTATAGTGGGAAAAACAAAAACAACTGGAATAATCTCCCAACATGACCCCGTGGTTAAGCCGTTAGATACTCCAGCCAACAGATTGAGTCACTATAAAATTCACACCAATTAAAATGGTTTTGAGAGTTGCAGAGCTTTGCCACTAAATGTTGAAATAATTGAAGCGTTCTGCTCCACTTGCTTACAAACTAGGGTTGGGGATAACTTTCAGTCCAAAGTAGCAACCTTCTAAATCTAGCTTAGATGCCAGGCTCCCACTGACACAAGAAGAGAGAGTGGCCCTTGTTTGTTCTCCTGTGTTCAGATACTTTGTCATTTCTTTGTATCCTGATCATCACTTCTGCTTTTCCAATTCAAACTAAAGGGAGTTTAGTTCTGTTTTGGAGAAGCTGTGGTTAGTGGTTTCTTTTCATGGTTTGCTTAATTTCTTAAGTCTGGTGCTTAAGTTTACCCAAATGGACTTTTCTTTAGTACGACGGTGCCTTAGCCCAGGGCTTCTCCCTCCATATCTGCCCCCCAGGAGGCCCCCTAGGAATGGGCGCTGGAGATCCAGCCCCTCTCCATGTGCAGTTTTCTTTGAGTCCAATGTAGGTTTGGCTCAGGGAAGAAAACAGGCCTCCCGTTTAGGTGCCTCTGACTGCTTGCTTGTGAAATGTTTAGTGATAAGGTGCCTTCCAAACTAATTTTACACATTGATAGTTGTAGCTTGAAGTGCCACTGCGGTTGTAAGAACAAGAAACACTCCCATAAAGTAGATAGGCAGAAAAAAAGCCATAAAAATTTAATAAAGCACAAATAAAATGGCCTTGTAAGAATATACAATGGGAAATGCTCTCCGTCTAGCCAGATCAGCTGTGGCGTCCTCTGTAAATACATTCAGCCACGTGTGACCCTGATCGCAATCACTGCTGTGAATTGTGATCCAGAATGTTCTTGGGGTCAACACCTGGGCTGTGCCAGCAGCTGCATCTGATTGGGTGTCATGGCGGTGATGTGCTTAGCGCAGTTGGCTGGGCTGAAGGGGTGGCCACCCGTGCACTTGCCATGTGCAGCTGTTATTCTAGTGATGGAGCCGTGCGTGGTGTAGCTTGTCCACCTGGTCTACTTAAAGTACAGGGAACCCATCCGCGGGCGGGTGCCTCCCGACACGGGAGCTGCCATTTTTATCCAGGGCCCTCTGGTGTTGCAGAGCGCAGACCGCTGGTCCCTGGGCCCACGGGGAGGCACCAGAGGGCTCTGCTGGGCCATGGAGGTCCCCGAGCAGGTGGTTACTCATTGCTTGTGGAGTGGTCCATGGCCCATGAGTTTATTCCTGGGGTCTGTGTGGGTGAGGGTAACCAGGTTCACAGCTGGGCACTTACCCTTGCACAGGTGACACTAGTTAAAGTGGAATCTGTATTAGCTCGCACGGGAGTGCGTGAGGAGCTGGGAGGATGGGTAGGCTTGGCCCTTGCACAAAGCCTGGGCTCCCGACATTCTGTGTCTTCCTGTTGAGGGGCTGTCAGGGCTGCCGTGGGCCCTGAAGATGGTGGGTGCATATGGACCAGGGGGTGCGGAAGCCTCTAGAGGCTGAGGGACGCAAGGAGACGGTCGCTTCCCCGGAGCCAGCCCTGCTGACACCTCGATGTTAGCTGGTGGGACCTGTTTTGGACTCCAGTTTCCAGAAATGTGAGAAAGTCCGTGTTGTTTAGGGCACTAAGTTTGGGGTGATTTAATAGAGAAATAGAAAACTAGCCCACGAAGGGGCACGTATTGAAATGTGACTTGTCCAGGTGTTCACAGTGGCATTAGGGGGACGGCATCAGTGTTCTGGGAACTGGTTTTACTGAAGGAAGGGGGCTCACCACGCCTTTCCTCACATAACTGAAGGTATGTCTGCCTGCCACACAGCTCAGGAAACAGTGACTAGAAATCTGATTTTATTTCTTATGGGAACCAGGCTACAGTCAGGACACAGCGAGGGCTGAAATGAGCTTCCTGCAGCCTGAGCTGGAAAGAGGAATCGGAAGTATTTTTGATGTTTTTCTGCACAGACATGTCCTTTCAGGTTTTAAGTTCTGGAAAAAGGGAGAAGCCAGGCACCCCTCGGCGAGGGACAGTGTTTCTGGCGATGGTGTGGCTTCAGCCTGAACGCGGCCGTGTGGCTGAGCAGTGCGGGAGGGCTCTGGTCTGCATGGGTTTGTGTGGACCGAGGTCACGGGGCATTGTCCCAAGCACTTATCCTGATTTGGCAGAGGCTCTGTTCCCAAATAATTACTCCCAGGTTTCAGAACCTGTAGCTGAGTGATTGTCTTCTAAATTTGTTGCATAAAAGTAAAGTACGTCATGAGGGTCTAAAAATCATTATTTAGTAGTCACGACTGTAAATTCATACATGGGGCTTTGGGATGGAGTGAAAGCCACCGTCACCTGGCGTGGACGCTGTGTGGTATTTTTAGCATGGTGGGCGCCTGCTCGTGCCTTGAGCTCCATCTGCAGTGCGAGCGACAGCTGTGCATTTGAGAAATGTGGGCAGGTCAGCTTGCTCCTCCAGGGGCCTGCGGGCGTCCGGCTGAGGGGCCTGGGACGAGGCCACGTCAGTGGGAAGGAGCTTGGTCTGCCTCTCCAGGCCTGTAAGCCAGCCAGAACCCAGTTTTCCTTTGGTCATCTAGTGCCAGAAAAAGACCTGTTTCTTAGACATTCTCGTAATTTATATTAATGAACCATTCGACCATACATAAGAAAATGTTATCAGATAAATGCACGACACTTTACAACTTGGCAGGTGTGTAACTCACATGATTGAATCAAACTGTTGAAGATACTTGTTTCACTTGAGGGTTTTTAGCATTTTATGCGCAAACCAAATGCCAATAGCATTTTTGAAAGAGTATTTTGGAATTTTAAACACACACAGAGTGGGACAGTGCTGGGTCCTGGCATGCTGGTGAGGCGGACGTGACCTTAAGCTCTTGGAGCTCACAAGCAAGCAGGATTCCTAAATTGTCACACCTGCAGTGCGGGAAGTCAAAGTGGATTTCTGTAAACGAGGTATTAGTGCAATAAGGAACAGATGAGTGCCCTTGGGCAGTTTCCGAGCCTCCCAGACACCTCAAGGTGGGGGGTGCGGTTACCCACCAGAGCCTGGATGGTGGAGCTGGGTTTGCTGCTGGCCGCTGCGTGGCAGGTCATTACGTGCAATAAGGAACAGGTGAGCACCCTTGAGGATGGTTTCTCAGCCTCCTTTGGAACCGCAAGTGGAAGATGCCCCAAGGCGGGCGGGGGGCGGTTGTCCACCAGAGCCTGGACGGTGGGGCTGGGTTTGCTGGTGGCTGCTGTGTGGCAGGTCACTGCGTGGAGCGATGGGAGGTGAGTGGAGTGGGAATGAATAGAGGACGCACCCTCCACAGCTACTGCTGGGAGTTGGCTCTGGTGGCAGAGGGGGCATAGAAGGATTCCCATCAGGGGCAACACAGCTGCGGTCCCACATGCGCTGGACGCTGTGGTATTGCCATGTGTGGTCTCAGTCTCCACAGCCGCCCTGGGAAGTGGGTTCAGTTACCGTTCCCATCTCACATTTGAGAAATCTCAGGGGCTCACATCACAGCTGAGTGGGGTGGAACTAATGTCTCAGCCAGGATGTTGGCCCCAGAGCGCAGCTCTTAACCCCGCTGCTATTTGCAGTCCCCCAAGCTTGTAGAGAGGCGTGTGCAGTAGTGGGGGGCAGAGGTCGTGTATTTCAGAGAGCGGCTGAGAAACCAACACAGTAGGGGCGGGGCGGGGGGGCGGGGACAGGAAATAAGCCAGGTGGGAGGCACAGAGGCAGTGCCTGGGAGGTCTGCATGGGGTCTGGGTGTGGGGGCACCTCTGGGCCTGTGAATCCCATTGTGTGCTCCCGGCTTGCCCAACCTTGGCGCTTAGCCACATGCTGCGCATCTTATGTGAAATCTCAGTCCCTTCCTGGCTTTGCCTTTCCTTAAATCAGAGTCTCAGTGGGGATGGGGGGTGGTTGGTGGTCCATGGAATTTGCCCTCCACCTCCCCATCCTTGTCCTGTCTGGCCTGTTACCTGAATCTGTCTTTTCAGAGCCTGCAAATGAGTGGAGACCACGGTGGCCTCTTGCTGATGGGCGTGGCTCTGAAATACTTTATTCATCAGAATCATGTTAAATGCTGATTCCTAGGCACCCCATTAGACTCTCTATGCCTGCCTGGCCTGGGTACTTTGAGGAAGGTACAGAGGGTTGCTGGGCTGTTCCAGGAGGGAATTTGCATTTGTAGAATGTCCACCGTGGTCCTTCCAGCACTCTGCTCTCCACGCACACGTGGCATTAAACCTGGCAGACCTCTGGGTGCTGTGCTGGTGAGGAAGCCCCAGCTGGGCAAGGGGCTGCTGGGGCTCAGACTTGATTCCTGGGCTGGGGGCTGCGTGCTTATTCTGTTCAGTGGGCCTGCTGATGGGATGCCCTGGGAAGTCCCGCTGTGCACTCAGGGGAAGGTGCAGAGACAGGCTGGGGAAATGCAGATCATGGATTTAAAAATTCCTCAAATAAGAAAATCTTTTATGAGCAAAGTGAATTAATTTGCATCTGACTGAAGACGATCATCGCTTGAATAATTGGTTTGTTTACAAAATTGGTCCCATGAACAATAAACACAGATTAAAGTTTTCATTCATGCTTGTCTATAACGTAAATAGGAGCTATTACCGCAACCTAAATTAGCTTTAAATTTTGTGTCGGATTGTGGTCCAGATTACAGACGGCTGCTTGATAATCTAATTGATAAAACTGAGGAATTTAGTACTTGGAACCCAGAGTGAAGAAAACAGAATTGCTTTGGTTTCTCAAAAGCGTGTGACTGAGGGGTGACCTGGGGTGAAGAGAAGTGGCTGGAGTCATTACACTCAAGGAGGAGATCGGCCCCAGCCTTTCTCAGTGTCTTCAGGATAAGACAAAGAGAAGGGTGATAAATGTGGAAAAATTCAGCACTGGGTTTGTCTACGGCCCGAGCTTCTCATGTGGTCATGAACGTGAGCGGGTGCTATCTGTGGAGCCTCCCTACAGGCACAGAGCAATCAGGCTAGAGTAAGACGGCCGGCGAGCCCTGGCGTCTGGGCCGCGTGTCGTTTCCTGAAGCCCTTTTGGGTGAAATGACACAGGCGCAATGTCTGTTGTTCGGAGGAGTGTAATCTCACGCATGAGACGCAGATTTTAAACACTGAAGCCAAGAAGCTTGGTGGGAGGGGCTCTTTTCCAAGTGGGTCTCTGTGCTGCCATGGACGAGGCGTGGATGTGTCATCTGTCGGTGAAATCCGCTGGTGAAGAGGCTAAGCAAACCCTGTGGGGTGTGTGTGTGTGTGTGTGTGTGTGTGTGTATGAAGCTACATCTCTTCTGGCATCCCAAGTAAATAGATGTTTTGTAAAACTTGTGAATTTGATGACCCTGACCCTAACCCTGAGAGTTGAAGTCTAGTGCAGTGTCTTGAGCCCCCTTCTGCATTGAGGGTGACTGTGAATGACTGATTCCTCAGTGGCAAAAGTTCAAATTTAGCGTCCCTGAGGAAGCCAGACCTCATAGTCACCCGTGTCTCCATTGTAAACACCGCGGCCCCTACGCGGGTGGCTGCGAGTTTCCAGGCCCTCCTTGCAGAAGCAGCCGTGCGGTGCTTGGTGATTTGATAACATCAGCCACCTCCTGTCTTCTGTCTAATCACGGTACAAATGATTCTCCTGCAAGGAGACAGATCTGGTTTCTTCCCCGATCATTGGAAGAAGCCCGCCTAGGGACCGCACCGTCCTCTACACTTTCACAGTGAAGCCTGTGTCTGCCTCTCCAAGGAGTGTCATGTGTGTCATGGGAATCGCGGGAATTGCCTCCTTAATTCTTCCTTTATGAGGGCTCGGGACAGCTCTGCCTGTTTCACATGGGACGAGGGACAAGCCAGCTGGTGGTCTCTGACTGGTGTGGGACCAGTGCTTGGGCTGTGTCATCACATCCAGTGGCCTGTCCAGGTGGGCATCATTGTCTCTTGCCCCTTGGCTGAGGCAGCTGTGATGCCATGGGGGTCACACTTGTGTCAGGGTCAACCCAGTTCTTCCCATGCACACCTCTCCTGCTGGAGTGCCTTTCCTTATGATGACGGGTTGAATTAGCGTGGAGAATGCAGTGAGGCTCTGGGCCTCTCCTTCCCATACCTACTCCCTGGAGCCGCGATGCCTGACAAGGGAGCCCATAGCCAGAGGCTCCTTTAAATTTAATTAGAATAAGGATTTGATTATATAGCTAAACACATTTGAAAAGAACTTTATAGATGACATTCCAGACTCAGCCCTTCAGGCCCAGTGGCCGTGTTTCGGGGCTCAGCAGCTGTAGGTGGCTGTTGTCTTTCTGTGTTGGCGGAGCAGATGGGGACGTTTCCAGTTCAGCAGGCAGTTCTCTTGCATGGCTCTGCCTGTGGTGAGGGCACCTTGGCTGGAGAGCCTCGTGGGGATCCCTTAGGCCTCTGGCTGCAGCCAGGCTGCACGGTTCCTGTGCCCCGGGTCCTTTGCAGTCCGAGACGGATCCCACCGCAGAGCCGGCACTGCTAGACTCGGGTACTGTGTGCAGACAGCAGAGGTGCATGTCCAGGCTTTGTGGGGGCTGGGGTGACTGCTGCCTCCTTGGCCAGGCTCCCATCTCCGAGTCTCCAGGGGAAATGCACCCACCATCCACACCGTGCACTGGAGGAAAACTGCAGGCTTCTCTGTGTGGATGGTGAATTGAGATCACAAAGTATGACTCGGCTTGGGCTCCTAGCCAGCGTGGAACCCAATGATACCTTTAGGTGGAACCTGACATGCTCCATGTGTGCATGGCAAAGAATGCAGTGTTGTCAGCTTGAATCCAGATGTGTGCCTGTTTTGAGGTGGAAGGTTCTGGGAGCATTGGCTGCTGGTGACTGTCCTGCCATGGAGGACGTTGAATGCAGGCACTGGTTTAGGATAACCCCTGGTTTCCTGGTCCTGTATGTGGGTATCCCTGAATATCCCGGGCTACAGGAAGGCAGGGCAGATGGGAGGGTGACAAGAGGTCAGGTGTTTCCAGCTGTAGGGAGTGATGGCATCAGATGGCCGATATCAGGAGGGTGGCCGGGGGACAAAAGCGGGGGTGCGTGGAAATGCCATGTTTCCCGGGGTGTGGGGAGAATCTGTTGAACTCCATTCCTGGGCAACAGTTCTTCCATTCTCAGGAATCTGTGCCATTGTAATTCAGTAGCAAATTCTGCAATTGCTCCAATTACCTGCTATTAAGTCCCCATCCCAATTACCATGCATTAGAAACAGTGATAATTATTGAGAGGTTAGGAATCGCATATATCCAGGGTGGAGACGAATGCAGTTGTTTGCCTGGTCAAGCCTTGCCAAGAAAAACCAGTGGAACCAGTTTTAGGTGCCTTGAGTTCCCTCCAAATCGGATTCCTTAGTGGGCTTGTGTCCACAGCTGCTGCAGTTCCTCCCGGGCCTGGCAGGCACATTCCAGACATTCACGTCTCAGCTCAGTTGCAGGCGTGCACATTATTTATAGAAAATCGCACTGCTCTGTGATCGGCTTGAGCTGACGTTTTCTAGGTGGGAGGCGGAGGCTGAGGACCTGTAAGGGACTGTCCGAGTGTCCTGTCATTGACTTGGAGCAGGTACACATCTGTTCTTCAAAAGTTCTAATGGGATGAAATTAGAAATCTGAATTTTTAAAATTCACATGTTATGAACTCTGGTAATTTCCCCTGAAATGAGAGTGACTGTTTTTGTGGACAAGGCAGTCGGCCTGCGGCTCTCCTTAGATCGGTCCTAGACCTCGGGCCATGCCGTCCTGTGACCTCTTCTGGGTGTGGGATGCTCTGCTTGAAGCAAAACCACAGGAAAGAACGTGGTCAGCGTTCATCGCTGCTGCAGCCAGCTCAGCGTGCACACCCACTGGGAGGGGTGCCGGATCACTTAAAATTTTAAATGCATTTAACAGTAAACCAGCAAGTCAGTCAGTGCTTTCCGTAACCAAGCTGTTTGGCTCATGGGAACCTGACACTTCTTGACTTTTCGGAAGAGAATACTTGCTTCGTGGAGCGTCAATATTTGTCTCATTTCTTGAGGCTTTGTTCAAAGCAATGCACATGTGTGTAAATTAGGACCTTTTTGTGTAAATTGGGCCACAGAACTCTCTAGACACAGTTGGTGGAGTAGACGGCTGTGAAAGAAGCCACCTGATGTGAGCCGTGGCTGGGCACTTTGGAACCTGGGATCCCATCTCCAGCCTTTCAAAGGATGGAGAGGAATATAAGATGCAGATGGGAGAGTTCATATCTTGGGCATCTCTGTTATTTTGAAATCAAAGTGCAAAGAAAAAATTTTGCCTTGAGGTCTTACCCCACACTTGTTTTTCTCCTGAGGTTTTAAAACTTCCTTAACTGCGCTTTTTCTCCTTCCATCCTTTTGGGGAACTTCTTTCCATCTTCATATATTCTTAAAAGATATGGTTAAATTCAACATTGAAATGTAAACACTTGCTTTCATATTTTTCTTTTAACTGATGTATTTGATATTGGTGAAGAATTAAGTGGATGTATTGGTTTATTTTTATTTTTTTTGAGACGGAGTCTCTCTGTTGCCCAGGCTGGAGGGCAGTGGCGCGATCTCGGCTCACTGCAACCTCGCCTCCTGGGTTCACTCCATTCTCCTGCCTCAGCCTCCTGAGTAGCTGGGATTATAAGTGCCCGCCACCACGGCTGGCTCATTTTTGTATTAGTAGAGACGAGGTTTCAACATGTTGGCCAGGCTGGTCTCGAACTCCTGACCTCAAGTGGTTCACTCACCTTGGCCTCCCAAAGTGCTGGGATTACAGGCGTGAGCCACCCCACCCGTCCTGGGTTGTTCTTGATTGTAACTATAATAGATCCCTTAAAAAAAAAAAAAGCTGTCTGAAAATCCCGAAATTAAAGAGCTCACTTGGACAGGGATTTGGACACCAGTTGAATGGCCCAGCACAAACCACAGTTACATGGGTCACTGGGCCTGTTAGATCCTAGGGTATTTGAAGTCTTGGGGGTATTTGCATTTCTGCCTCTGAATATCATGTTTGTACGAATTCAGCTGGTGTTTGAGGGCCAGGCTCAGATCTGGGAGAACAAGAGCCCCTGCTCTGATGGCACTGCTTTCCTATGTGTGTGCCTTATGAAAATAGAAAGCATCAGATGTTTTTTCAATGAGCTGGGAAGATGGAAAAAAAGCAAGCTTAAGATGTTTAATTGTTCAGAGGAAGGGAAGTGCAAGGAAAGCTCAGCTTTTCTTCTGCTAAAGAGGCCCCTGTTGGGAGGCTGTTTCAGAGATGGGCTTTCTCTGAGAAAGGTGGTAAGAGACAAATAGGATGCCCCATCTGGTTTGCCAAAGATGGGGAAAATAGGATCCCAAAAACAGTCTCAGCATTCTGGCAAAGGCTTCGGAAAACCAGCTAGAGTGTGGGACCTTGACGGCCGCTGGGTAGAAGGAAAACATTGCTGGTCCTGAGGCCTGTGCTATTCTTCCACTGCTATGAAGAACTACCTGAGGCTGGGTGATAAGGAAAAAAGGTTTAATCGGCATACTGTTCTGTGGGCTGTACAGGCTTCTACATCTGGGGAAACTTACAATCAGGGTGGAAGGTGAAGGGGAGGCAGGCACGTCTTTACATGGCCGGAAAGAGACAGAGAGTGAAGGGGAAGGTGCCATGCACTTTCAAACAACCAGATCTCATGAGAACTATCATGAGACAGCACTTGGGGGATTGTGCTAAACCATTAGAAACCACCCCCATGAGTCAATCACCTCCCACCAGGTCCCACCTCCAACACTGGGGGGTTAGAAACCACCCCCATGAGTCAATCACCTCCCACCAGGGCCCACCTCCAACACTGGGGGGTTAGAAACCACCCCCATGAGTCAGTCACCTCCCACCAGGTCCCACCTCCAACACAGGGAGGTGGGGGGTTAGAAACCACCCCCATGAGTCAGTCACCTCCCACCACGGCCCACCTCCAACACTGGGGGTTACAGTTCAGCATGAGATTTGGGTGCGGACACACAGCCACACCATGTCTGGCTCCCCATTCTTCTCACCTGCATGTGCTTCGCAAACGATTCTGTCATTGGTTTATTTTTGTTTTTGTTGATACATTATATATGTACATATTTTCAGGGTGCATGTGATATCTTGATACGTCCCTATATTGATCAAATCTGAGTAATTGGGATGTCTTTCACTTTAAACATTTTCTTTTCCTTGTGCTGGTAACGTTCAAGTTATTCTCTCCTAGCTGTTTTGAAATGTACAGTAGGTGACCCACTGCCATCCCCTTGCTGATTTATCAATCGTAGGTCTTGTGCTCCTATTAGGCTGTGTGTTTCTGCCTGTTACCAGCCTCTCCCCATCCTGCTTATGAGTGGGCCCTGCTGACCACCTACTTTTGGCCTCCGTGAGATCTGCTGTCAGCTCCTGCTCATGAGTGAGAACATGCACCATTTCTTTCTGTGCTTGGCTCGTTTTCTTAATGTAATGTCCTCCAGCTCCGTGCTGTTGTGCATGACAGGGCTCTCCGCCGTGTGGTACAGTACTGCTCCTGTGTACGCTCAGGCCACGTTCCCGTCATCCCCTGTTGACGGGCACTCAGGTGATTCCGGATCTTGGCTGCTGTGGACGGTGCTGCATTGAAGCTGGGAGCAGTCGCTGGCTTTATATTCGGGGACGTGAGCCACTTTGATGTTCTCAGGCAGCCTATCCCCAAAGCGCTCGACGGAATGCCGCATTCCTTTGTGTCCCTGGCTTCCACTAGGATGAACCGCTAGGAAGGGGCTTTGAGAGAATGTTCGGGTTTCTGTCTTTAATTGGTACCTGGCCGCACTGACCAAGCAGGGGTCCCAGTGACCCTGGGCATTGCCTCACATAAGATCCAAAGATGCAGTTAGGTTCTTTTCAACTTTTTAAAAAATGCTTTTGACCTGGTTAAGCTATAGCATTATCAGTTGGTGTTTTTGATATTGGAAAGGTGATTTATTTTCTAAGGAAAGAAACACAAATTATCCTGTTAAGTACTCTAACCACAGATTAAATCATATCAAGGAAAGAGGAACTATTTTGGGGGGAAATTACCCCTTCATGTCAAAGATAAAGGAGATGACTTAACATTGTTTCTTAATTGAGTTAATTACGAAATCTTAAGTGGTTTTGAGAAGAGGAGCTGTGGATGCTAAAAGACATGAGAGACTGATGCTGATTGAGTGTTAAAGTCACAGCCCTGACAGAGTGTGGCTAATATTTCAAGCTTGCTCCAGTATTGCTTGATAGATTGTAAGTGATGGTAAAGATCTATTTGATGCTTTTATTTTACAAAATATTATTGAGAAACAGTTCCTGACAGCCAGGGAACAGCCTTCAACCAATTTCTTCCTAATTTCCATCATCAGAAAAAACTTGTCCTGTTAATTCCAGAATTTACTTTTGGAGAGTTCCTGTAGGGAGAGCAGAGGTATTGGTGGTTGAACGGTGACTTGAATTTAGGTGAAGATCATTAAATATTTTGTAGTCATGTTTGTCTTGGTGGTTTTAGCAATTGTATATTAAATTTAGAACTGCGAGTCATAAAAACCAAACGTGTTCTTACCTTTTGCTTTTGTGATACTCCTTTTGTCTATATGACTATACTTGTAAAGAATGATGACAGAATCATGCTTATAGGCTTTTTCTGTGTAGATATTAGGATTTTTAGGGGAACAAATTATTAGACATTGTGCTGTGTGGTGGGGTCCTTTGTATATTAGTCAAATCACTGTAATGAGAACCACTTGAAAGTATATTTCTATACAAGATATTTTATATGCTGACTTGTGTTATGTAAAATCCCTCATCCTCTAAGAAGACTAAGCAATGGGTTGGAGGAGAGGTTTATCCCCCATTAGGTCTATTCCGAATGCCCAGAATTGAATGCAAGTACGAATTATGTTGGTGTGTGTGTAGGGGTGGTGTGTGTAGGGGTGTGTGTGTGTAGGGGGGTGTGTGTGTAGGTGTGTGTGGTGGAGGTGTGTGTGTAGGGGTCATGGGAGGGAGGTAAAGCAAAAATCAGATTTGCTGATGAACATTTGTGCATATTCTAGTGGAGAAGTCACACGACTGCATCTGCGGACTCCGATTTTGGTTTGGTTATGGTGTCTGTAGCCGCAAGCCTCAGCCACTTCTGGGACCCATGCTGAGGGGCTGTGGTGAGGGTTGTTATTACAGAGTCGTGCATCTTAGCGAATGACACAAATGGCCTTGTGGGCCTACTTTGGCTTTGTTTGAACCTGTAGATTGTTAAACTAATTTTAGTTTAACATTTTGAAGATTATAAATTGTGATTCTTGTCTAAGAAGAGGTTTCCGTTGTCTCTGAAGACAGGAGCTGCAATACAGATGGTCCTTGGCTCACAGTGGTTACACTTGTGATTTTTCAACCTTATGATGGCGTGAACTAATCACACTCAGTGCATTGTTCGGCACGAGATGGGCTGCCTCTGGGTGAACCCGTTGTAAGTTGAAACTATTACGTCAAATGCACTTTCTATTTAGGATATTTTCAGCTTACGCTGGGTTTATCGGAACAGTTTAGCCACATAGTAAGTCAGGGAGCATATGTGCTCATAAAAGTAGAGACGATCTCATAGATACCATATAAGATATAATGTCTCTGATATTACAGAGGGATACAATGAAAAAAATCAAGTGGGATTTGGAAGGCTTGGAGGGGCTCACGTGGGCTGCTCCTGGAATGCAGACGTGAGCGCCACTGGCTTCTGGATATGAAGTCTGTGCCTTCTCCTTAGCCCAGCGGGTTATCAGCTGCTCTCAAGGGCAGAGAGGTCCAGCAGCTCAGCTGAGGACTATTCCTGTGTTTAGGTGTTTGAGCTGCCTTAAAAGAGGCAGGTCAGTTCTCACTGGTGTCTTCAAGGCTTTAGGCCTTCTGAACAAGCAGGAGGAAGGATGACTTTGTAGAGCTTTGGGAATCTCAGCGGACTTCAGGGCCATCCTCCTTGGCAGGAGAGCCCCACCGAGATGAGCAGGGTGCTATGCAGGCCTGTGCTGGGCCCAGGCACGCACGGACGTTGTGAGGGCCACAGGACACAGATCGGTCTTGGCTCCTAACTGGTGTCGATGGCCACGCAGCATTTCTGGCACGTACGTGAGTGCAGGGACTTGGGTTTGGGGTGTGCATCCTGGCTGCCTAGTTGCTTGGAAGGCCCCTATTCAGACCCCAGCCTGAGTCACCATGACAGGCCTCTGGCTTCACACGCCACACGGAAGCTGTGACGTTGGTCACTGATGCCCACCAGATGTCAGATGTGCGTGTGTAGCTTCCCTGGTCTCGGGATGGGCCTTGTTTTGAGGTTATGGAAACGTTCTTTAAGAGGGGTTTTGGATTTTTTGTTGTTTGCAAGGAGGAAGCAGAGAGTGCTTAAGCAGTGAGATCCCCTCCCAACCAATGAGAATTCGGATCACAGCAGGTAATTACGGCAGCGGGGCGAGAGATCCCCTCCCAACCAATGAGAATTCGGATCACAGCAGGTAATTACGGCAGCGGGGCGAGTGGCCGCGCCCTGAACTGTGTGGCTGTGGCTGGTGTCTTGCCCCTCGGACGGAGCGTGCTGGGGCCTCAGTGGTTCTCTGTGGGGCGGTGGAGCCCATGAGCCGGGCGCTGCTGAGTCGTGGCTGGATCCCCAACCCAAGGTTTATGCAGGACTTGTTCTGAGGACAACTTAGAACCCAGAAAGCAGCGCGAGGAGAACAGGTTCGTGGGTTTCTGTATCTTTGGTGCTTCCCGGTCTCCGACGCTGTGCAGGCTCCGAGGGTTCTCGCCAGGAAGACTTGCACAGTGGGACCCCGGCATGGAGTGGGGCTCCAGAGAGTCTTACAGGAGCTGGAAGTGGGGGTGAACGTCTCGCAAGTGGGACCTTTCAGTTGGGCCCAGCAGGATGCATCTGTGGAAATGGTGCGGCCTGAAAGGCTACAGCGGGCTCCGTTTCTGCTCTCCTGAGTCTCTGCCGGGCTTTCTTTGTTTTTTGTCGGTTTGGAGGACGCTTCCCCCTTTCTTGGGCTTACCCAGCCTTCTGAGCTTCCTCGTTGAATATCATAGCCCTGAGAAGGCATTTTTATTGCATAATTATATTATCCTGGTGGCTGGATAAATGACCTGCAAATGTGGGTGATTGAGTAGTTCGGAGGGTGATCAATATCCAAGGCAGAGGTGGGAATGAAGTGTTCAGGCAGGCCTCAGAGGATCTGTTCTCTGCCTCATACTGGGGCCCTGGTTCGCTGACAGTCTTCACACTCAATCGAAAATGGGGATGATGAAGTCTCACGGATTCGGCCCCAGCTGAGAGCTTTCCCCAGCACAGCCTTGTGTGAGTAACAGTTTATATGTTTGGTGCGAAGGGCGGGCATCAGTTGATCTTATTCGTGGTGGTGCTTGTGGTGGTTTTTCTATAAGGAATTTTATTAGCTTGGGCAAGGGAATCCTGAGTGATAAATTGAAAGAATGTTCAGGAAATTCTGGAACCTGCAGTGAATCTGGAATCTGTAAGAAATTGAGATTTGGAGTCTCACGATTTCCTAATGTGTCCCCGAAACCCAGTAGTTGAGATAGTCATAGAGCTTCAGTTGTGCTGCCCCGGTTCCCCATTTTAAAAGGAACACATTGCTTTCATGTAGAATGTTCTGAGCTCTGAGTGCTGCCAGCGGAGTGACCAGCTCTCTGCATCAGAGGGGAAGCCAGGGCTGCGCTCACGGCATCGTGGCAGCTGGGAGCTGACCCTGGACCTCAGGCACGCATGATGCTGACCATTTTCTGTAAACCCCAAGGGTGCAGTGGTCTCCTTAGCACTTTACAGTCTTCTGAAGCTTTTGATGTGTCTGCACTTTATATATTTTTCGGAAGTAGACAGCCTTTTCCTGCACCCTTGGGCTGAGTTTTGTCAGAGGCTGATGTGTGGGAAGCACCACAGCCACTTCTGACAGAAACTCGGGTGCCCAGCCGAGGTCAGAGTGGAAATTTGTGCTTTGCCTTTGCTCCAGTCTGGTCTGGCTGCTCCCTGCTTGGCCAGAAGAAAATCATGCTTATCCAAGTCATAGGCAAACCCCCTAAATTAAACATTTGTCTTTTTTCTTTAATATACCCATTTAGTTTATATGGGAATAGATTGACAAATGTCTTTTAGGGGAAAATTAATTTCTTTAATTACAGGGAACTTTTTGGATAAAAACTATAATCAAGGGAGGCTGTTTTGTAATAAGATCTAGTTAAATACTAAAGTTGAAAGCTCCTTATACTTGATCTTAAACTGGGGCCCAGGGTGCTTGTCCGCACACTTGCGCTCATAACGCCAGGCTCAGCTGTGAGCTACAGGCACACGGTACGTACTTTCTGGTTGCTTTTTTGAAAGTCTTATTTCTTGGCCTCTCTGACTCAAATGTTGAGTTATGTTGATTCTGTTTAGAATGTGTTCATCCCTTCATCTAGGGTCCACTCGTCTTTCAGGGGGGAGCCATCTTCCTCATCTTTGTCTCCTATAGTATTGTATATTTAACAGTCAAATATTTATAGGTTGCATGGGTGACTGATCTGTTCATTAGGAGGAAAACAATGCCAATTTTTACATCATTATAATGGACTTGTTAAATGCTTGTTAGTGTAATGAAGTTTACATGGCAAAAGAGGCTTTGCAGATGTGACTGCGTAACAGACAGTAGATGGGGGAGGACCCTGGATTGTCCAGGTGGGTCCAGTGTCCTCACACATGCCTTGATGAGAGGAGTACGAGGGTCTGCCTCAGAGGAGACCTGAGGACGAGGTAGAGGCCAGAGGGGTGTGGGGCTGAGGGCAGGGCTGGGGGGTGGGGTGGTGTTGCGGGGCTGATGAGTGAGCAGGGGCTGGAGGGGCATGGGGCCTAGGGTGGGGCAGTGGTTGGAGGGGTGCCGGGCCGGAGGGATGTGGGGCTGTGACCAAGCTGCATGGTGGCCTCTATAATTTGGGAGACTCCAGGCAGGAATGCAACCTACTGACCCCTTGACTTCAGCCCCGCACTCCTGACTTCCAGGGCTGTGAGAGGAGGTTTGCGTTTGTGGTAATTTATTGCAGCAGCAATAGGAAGTTAATGCATTGTATTTATTCTTCAGCTCCAAACCTTTGAAAAGTAACTCTGTTGTATCACCCTTTTGTGTGCCCTAAATTATAATGAGATGGTTTGTGGGAAATAATAGACACAAACGATGGCAGAACAGACAGTTGGACAGAAGCAGTGTCTTCTGTGGTTCTGTGGTTTGGGTCTGTAAAGTTAGATTTCGGTCACAGAGTGTGGTCTTGTTCAAAGTATACCTGATATACTTGTTCAGAGCTCCTGGGGGAGTGGTCTTTAACACATTACATGTTAGGATTAAAACTTCAAGCACATCAGAGACATAGTTCCTGAGTCAGTGTTAGGCGACCTTTGAATAAGGGTTGGAGTGTAGAAGCTGCCCACATTACTAGTGTGAAGCTGCAAAATCTCACGGGTTTTTTTTTTTTTTTTTGAGATGGAGTCTCGTTCTGTCACCCAGATTGGAGTACAGTGGCACAGCCTCGGCTCACTGCAATCCCCGCCCCCTGTGCTCAAGTGATTCTCCTGCCTCAGCCTCCAAATTGCATGATTTATTTTTCTTGTTTTATATACTTAGTATATGAAAACTCTGCAAACTTTATTAATACAAATGACATGCCAGAACTTACATATGAGAATCCAGCATTTTCCCATGCAAATTAGTGGTGATGTGGAATTCTTGGGCTGGTTTGGTTTTAGAAGACGTAGGGTAGATTCTTTGCCTAATTTCTATAGAGCTAACAATTGTTAATCACCCAGCACTCTTGCCTCCCCCAATGGCTTGGGTGAGGGGTGTTACCACCACTGTCATGTTGAGAGGTGGGAGACTGAAGCTTAGATGAGCAGGTGACATGTTGCTGTCTGGCCTCACCCACCCCGTAGTTTCCTGCCATGGCCCAACTATCTTCCTGCGAGAAAGGATCAACACCCTGGTTCTGGGTAGAATTCCTTGTGAAACCCCCTTTCCATCCTCCAGGGGGTTCTTGCTTTACGGTGGTGGCTCACGGGAGGCCTCTGGCCCACTGAGAAAGTGACTAATGTTGTAACATTACTGTCTGGGCTGCTGTAGATTGGGTGATTTGTAAACAGACATTTATTGCTCACAGCTCTGGAGGCTGGGAAGTCCAAGGTCAAGGTGCCTGCAGATCTGGTGCCCCAGGGCCTGTTGCTCACAGATGGCAGCATCTCACTGGGTCTCACATGGCGGAGGAGCAGGAGGGCTCCTTCAGGCCTCCCAACAAGGATACCAACCCCAGTCCTAAGAGCAGGGCCTCCCAAAGGCCCCAGCTCTTAACATATCCCATGGGAGATTGTTTCAGCGTGAGGTTTTGGGGACGCACATTCAGGCCAGAGCCATTGCTCTGCTGTGGTGTTAGGGCTGCGATGGCATCATTACTGCTGTAGAGTCACAGCCTTCTCACCTGCATTTGCTGCAAGAGGAAGACACAGGTGCCTGTGCAAGTTGGGGTTTGGTGCAAGAAGTGGAGACCCTCTGGGAATCAGCAGGAGGAACTTAAGGGCTTTGAGAACTGACACCTTAGGACTGCAGGAGTTTTCTTCAGACTGTAAAAACCTCGGTGTGTGACAATACTGAACGTTGCCTGAGCCCTGAGATCCTGTAAAACAGTGATGGTTAAGATATTCACCACCACCCGCCCCCGCCCCCACCTTGTTTACTGCAAGAAGCCCCTTCCCATGTGGCTTAGGCTGACTTGCGGGTGACCCTTTACCAAGGACAAGGCCAGACTCAGGCCTTCAAACACCCATTCTCTGCCTCATAAGTGATTAGCTAAACTGCCCGTTCCCACTGATCAATCAGAACAAAATGCGTGTTAGCCAAATCTTGGTGGTTCCTCTTCTCTCCTTTACCGGAGCCTGAGGCCCCTCTGGAGAACAGGCAGCCTCTGAGGAAACCTCTAATCCCCGATCAGCCACCCCTTCGCCTGCGTCCCCAGCCGCTTCCTCCTGGCCTTGTTTCCCCTTCCCTGTGAAGGAGAGAACAGTTTCGGCTGGCCCTGAGATGCTGGCAGGCCTGCGGTCAGAGCAGTGGGCGCCTCCCACCTTGAAATGGTCATTCGTGGTGCAGTTCTGCTTACGGAGTAGACTTGTCTTTGATCTGTTGCCTTCCACAGAGGACAGTTAGGGTGGGCAGGAAAGAAGTCTCTGCCACAAGTCTGCATTCCAGGCTGTTTCCAGAAGTGGGAATTCTCTCATGCCCTGGAGTCTGGGAATGCATTTTTAGTTTCCCAGCTTCAGGTGGAGTGGAATTGAAATTGAGTGAGCCAACCCACCACATCCATCTGGAGCCAGGAACTAGTGCTGTTTTAAAGCGGCAGTTTCTCCGTAAGATTACAAAAAACGCACTTAGCACGTTTCGTACTTTCACATGTGCATCTGGACATCTGAAATGGGAATGGTGGTTTTTGAAGCATGGATGTAGTTTTAAATTTTGAGTGTTGTAAACCTTAATGTAGCTTCTTAAAATTTTTGCCTGATTATCTAGAGATTTACTGAACCTTTGGGGTGGTAATGAGTTTTATCTGTATGACTTTGCTTTCTATGATGCAGTGAAAGCGCTATAATTAAAATCTCTGCAGTTGGGTGCAGCAGGCGATTGGCCAAAACAAATTCTGCCTTTTGGTTTTCCTTAACCAAACAAGGGAGTAAAGAGTGTAGGCTGAAGTGGCAAATTCATTTCAGAGCACGCCAGAGCCGTCGACGATTGACTGAGCAGCCTTCTCCGGTGAACAAGTAACGTGCCATGGGTCTTGGCAAGGCTGGCTGCCTGTGTGTGCACATGACGCCACAGAGCCACACCTGGGAAGATGCAGTTTCTGTAACAAGCTTTGGAAAACCTAAGTTCAACTTAATTATCCAACTTTGTTACAGAAAAAGCTTTGACCAGATGGCCAAAGACCTGATTCTCTTATGGTTGAGACGTGGTTATAAAATTGCCCTTACTTGGTGCCAATCAGTGTTTGTCCACAACGATACTCCTCCAACCTCACTGAATAGTTTGGAGACTGAAATGAGACTGTGGAAAAGCTCCTTAAGGTGAAAAGGGCTCTGGGGCACCCGGGAATATCCACACACCTGTGGCTGTCCTCTTTAAGGTGGAAAGGGCTGTGGGGCACCCGGGAATATCCACACACCTGTGGCTGTCCTCTTTAAGGTGGAGAGGCTGAGGCGGGTGGATCACGAGGTCAAGGAGATCGAGACCATCCTGGCTAACACGGTGAAACCCCATCTCTACTGAAAATGCAAAAAATTAGCCGGGCGTGGTGGCGGGCGCCTGTAGTCCCAGCTACTCGGGAGACTGAGGCAGGAGAATGGCGTGAACCCAGGAGGCGGAGCTTACAGTGAGCCGAGATCGGGCCACTGCACTCCAGCCTGGGCGACAGAGCGAGACTGTCTCAATAAAAAAAAAAACACAAACAAAAAAAAAAACTGTTCTGTGGAAGGAAGTTTAAAATTATTTTCAGCTTTTTCCCTGAAATAACCATTTAATTATTTGTTAGAATATATTTAATTATTAGTTATTCATGTATTGCAAGGGAAAAAGGGACTAGATCACTCCATGTACCCAAATGAAAATTTAAAAGGGGGTGTGGCCAAATTCATTTGATGGCCTTTACTTTTTTTTTTTGACAGTCTCACTCTGTTGCCCAGGCTGGAATGCAGCAGTGCAGTGACAGCTCACTGCAACCCCAACCTTCCAGGCTCAAGTGATTCTCCTGCGTCAGCCTCCCCAACTGCTGAGATTACAGGCATTAGCCATCACACCCACTTATCACCTCTTGGAGACTAGCTTTGAGTTTGGGCATTCAGTGAACCGTATTTGGTTAATTCCCAAAGTTTCTCACTGTTTATCTTTAATTTTCAGTTTGCATTTCATGCCAAAAATCTAAATGTTTGTGAAATGCATTACATTTCCTTAGCATTCACGGACTCCCTGTGATGGGGCAGAGACGCAGAAGGTGTTGCGACATCAGGGTTGCAGTTGAGTGCTTGCCCCGAATGCACTGGAGCTCTGGGCTCTGTGGCCCCATGGGGGTCCTCTGTCCACTGAGGGTGCTGGGTTACCTGGAATGTCCCTCCAGGCTCTTCGATTCTGCCCTTTTCTGGTTAACATCTCATCATTGTCCTGAACAGCATTGCTTTTCTTTCACTGACCCACAAGTGGACAGCTGGTCAGATGGCCTCGTTCACCGACCCACGAGTGAACAGCTGGTCAGATGGCCTCGTTCACTGACCCACGAGTGAACAGCTGGTCAGATGGCCTCGTTCACCGACCCACAAGTGGACAGCTGGTCCGTGACCCACGAGTGAACAGCTGGTCACATGGCCTCGTTCACCGACCCACAAGTGGACAGCTGGTCACATGGCCTCGTTCACCGACCCACGAGTGAACAGCTGGTCACATGGCCTCGTTCACCAACCCACGAGTGAACAGCTGGTCAGATGGCCTCGTTCACTGACCCACGGGTGAGCAGCTGGTCAGATGGCCTCGTTCACCGACCCACAAGTGGACAGCTGGTCAGATGGCCTCGTTCACTGACCCACGAGTGAACAGCTGGTCAGATGGCCTTGTTCATCGACCCACGAGTGAACAGCTGGTCAGATGGCCTCGTTCACCGACCCACGAGTGAACAGCTGGTCAGATGGCCTTGTTCACCGACCCAC
>NW_026652277.1:517726-522717 GCF_009828535.3 Hylobates moloch | reverse complement strand
CAGCTGGTCAGATGGCCTCGTTCACCGACCCACAAGTGGACAGCTGGTCCGTGACCCACGAGTGGACAGCTGGCCACATGGTCTCGTTCACTGACCCACGAGTGGACAGCTGGTCAGATGGCCACTGTTGCTTCCTTCACCTGGGAGGTGGTGACGTGATTATACTTCCATGGAACTTGGTTTGTTCTTGATCTATGAAGGGTTCAGTTGTATCTTGATTTTTAATCTGCAACTCTGAATTGGTCTTTTGATTGCAAAGAGATTGTTTGCAGGATTTGTTTCTACATATTTCATGGATAATAGGAGAACCTCACTTACCTGTGTGTTCCTTTAACGTGTTTTTGCTGGGTATTTAAATGGGTGTCTTAGTAAGCCCTTAGCCCACTTTCTGTGTGTGGTGGATTCATTCTAACCATTTGTGTGAAGTCTCGCTTCTGTTGAGACCAGAGGATGTGGGGTGCTGTCTCCCTAAACTAGGGGCAAATGGCATTGTTCCAATCTCCTCCCTGGGAACACTGGGGTTTCCAGGCCCCTGAACTTGGCTCCCACACTGGGAGAGTGGCTGTGGCTTCTGGAGCCCGTTTTGTGAGGGACTGACTCCTTCACTTACTTTATTCCACACTGTCTTTGCCGCTTTATGATGCAAGGATGAGGGAGGTGGGCCTGGGGGCCGTGCCTGTGCCTGAAAGGCTCGATGTAGAAACTCGTTGTTGGAAGGATGTTCCTTGAGGGAGTCTTTTCTACTTTTAACAGAAAAGTAACTACTCACATGGTTCTATTCTGCTAGTGATGGTTTCCAAATAATTGGTGCAGAGTTACAAAGAAGTCCGAGACACCCATGGCCCACTCCGGGCCAGGGCCAGGCGTTTTGCTCAGATGCCTTCAGACCACGTCCAGATGCCAAAGATTCTTGCTTGGTTATTCTCAAACTTACGAGAATCTAAAACACAAGCCGTGGTGTGGATTTTCTCTTGAGCCCTCATGCCTTTAATTGCTTTGTATTTGAGGAATGGATGACTTCATCAAGGGGAAAGAATTTGAGGAAGGAGCCTCTGAAGCTAGTAGGGGGTGGGGAGGGGCGGGGTGAGGGGCAGAGGCGGGGTGAGGGGCAGAGGCGGGAGGAGCCAGGCTGAGGCGTCTCCCCATGATGCTCCCCCACCCCTGCCGAGAGGCCCCAGGGACTGAGACTGACTTTCCCACGGGAAATGTGTATGATGATTGCATGTCGGTTTTGTGGGCTGGTCATTTGGATAGAGGGAATGTCCGTGTTATGATTCTTCATTGATTCGAAGGTTGGAAAGGTTTGTGCTCAATGCAGGGGTCTCTTGGCGCGATGGGAAATGTGATCACGGCTGCCCTCGGGGTGGGGAGGGAGGCCCTCGGTGGTAGCCGGTGCCGGCCTTCGCCTCCCCCGGTGAGTGCTGCTCCATCCCTGGCGTCTCTGTTTGCCCGGCGCCTTCCTAAGGGGAGGCCGTGATCCATCAGCCTTGTCCATGCGTGTCCTGCAGACTTGTGCTGACTGCAGGTCCAGCGGTGGTCAGAGGAGGCCCTCGTGATGTGAAGCTAAACGTTTAATGATGGCGCTGCTGAGTGCATGAGCCGCGTCAGCCCCAGTGTCCGGGTAGGAGGGAACCGCGGGGTGGAGGGAAGAGTGGACAGATGGGTGCTTTCCTTGGCTCCTGGGGGCATGGCCAGGTCCACGCTCAGACCACCTGGTTTCTCCCGTATTTCCATAAATAGCCAGGAAAGGACTCAGGACCCCCAGGACCTCATGTCCTCGCATGGCCGCAGCTGTGGCCAGTGACGTTATTCTCTAACCTCAGGCTTATTTTGTATAAAAACACGAAGGGACAGAAGTAGTTCAGGAGCCTCTAAAGACTTATGTAATTCTTAATAGGCCTACTTTTATGATTTCTTATGTATTAAGAGCAAATCATGAAACCAACTCATTTCTGTTTGAAGGAATCTTTACTGTTCTCGTTTCTGTGGCAAGCGACATTGACTCTTTGCTTAGTGAAACCATTAGTGCCCTCCTGCCCAGCACCGTGGCCCAGCGTGTCCTCGGCACACACCTCAGTCCACTGGTCTCCATTCACCTGTTCTCCATTCACCTTTCTGCCTAGAGTTGTAGGAGGGTCGCTGGGATCTTGGGGGCTAGAAGGAAACTCTGAAGACCACTTCTAGGGGCGGCTTTTAGTCAGGGCCCTCCAGAGAGACAGAGCCAGCCCGGTGTGCGTGTGTCCAGGGGGAGGCTTGCTGCAGGGGCTACGGAGGCCAAGAAGCCCCAGTACCCACTGCCTGCAAGCTAGAGTCCTGGGAGGACGTGGCTGGAAGTCTTGAGAAGTGGAGGATGCAGATCCTACCCAGGTCTGAGGAGCTGAGACCCAGGAGCGCTGGGGGCAGAAGACGGATGTCACTGGCCTGCAGCCAGACAGGCGGAGCGAGCCCAGCCTTCCCCGCCTTGCTGTTTTACTTGGGCCCTGGAGCCCTGGGTGGACAGGGTGGTGCCCCTCATGCTGGCAAGGATGGGTCTCCACTCAGTCTCCACTTGGTCCAGAGGCAAACACGCATCTCACACAGAAATGATGCAGAACCAGTCACCTGGGCACCCCGGGGCCCGCTCAGGTCAATGGACAAAACCAACGCCACGTGTGGCCCTCACGTCTGCATGTTCATGTCACTCCACGCGCATTGCTCAGTCATCACCTCGGGGAGCTTGTAAGCTCATTGCATGGTTCTGGGGGTCTTTGTCCCGGGTGGTGGTGACAGGCTCCCCACCGCCCCAGCTCAGGCGCAGAAGTTGATGCCACCAACAGCTCCTTATTTCTCAGACACTTGAGCGGGTGCTCTGTGAAGCCAGTTCCACCTCCAGCAGCATCTGTTCACTACGCTGATTCCATTCGGAGTGTGTGCCTGCCTGCCGTGGGGTGCAGCCCTCTTTCAGGGAGGGACTGTCCTGTTCACCTGCATCTCCTGTGATGTATCTCATGGCTGAATAAGCACCTATAGGATACCTCGGTGGCTGAATGATAGGTTCATTGGAAGGAAAACTTAATACTTTTTTTTTTTTTTTTTGAGATGGAGTTTCACACTTGTCACCCAGGCTGAAGTGCAATGGCATGATCTCAGCTCACTGCAGCCTCTCCCTCCCGGGTTCAAGTGATTCTCCTCCCTCAGCCTCCCAAGTAGCTGGGATTACAGGCACGTGCCACCATGCCCGGCTAATTTTCATATTTTCATTAGAGACAGGGTTTCACCATGTTGGCCAGGCTGGTCTTAAAGTCCTGACCTCAGGTGATGCACCCACCTCGGCCACCCAAAGTGCTGAGATTACAGGCATGAGCCACCGCACCCAGCAACCTAATACCATTTTTTATCATCACAATGGGCTTGTTAAATGCTTGTGTTACTGTTGTTTTTTAAAATGTTATCTGTGACCTTTCAGCTTTTCATAGCACTTCTCGCGTGAATCTTTAAAAAGGTCCTTTAGTCGTGGGGAAGAAGGAGTTATCCCTTTGAGCAGAGGGAGGTGGAGGAACAGGCCTTAGTGGGTCTGAGCACAGGCAGTCACCTCAGCCTTGGTGCTTGCTTACGTCTGTTCTCCGTTCACCGTAGCAGCGTCCGCTCTCATTGTCGGCTTAAAAATAAGCTTTTTCTTCCTCTTTCTAATCAGAACGGTTAGTTTGTTAACTGTCACGTTAAGGTATCGAGAATGATGGCTTTCAGGCCTCAGATTTTGACACAAGTAGTAAATGCAGCTGACCCTGAACGACGTGGGTTTGAGCTTCGAAGGATCACTTACGTTAATTTTTTTTCTAACCAAACCCTTACTGAAAAAACCTGGCTTTGTGGAGGGCCGACGTTTCCTGCATGCAGTTCCACGGGGTGGCCGCGGGTCCTGCAGACATGTAGATTTGGGTAAACTCGGGGTGTCCTGGAACTGATGTCCCTGTGTAGACGGAGGGACAACTGCAGCTTTTTAAAAGTTTGTGTCCTGCCTTGTTCTAAAAAGGCTCCAAGGTGGATGCAAAATCATTTCATTCTTTCAGTTTTCTTGGTGGGATATTGATGTTTATTCTTCAGTGTCTAAAATCCTGAGTGAGAAGAGTTAGTGCTTCAGGAACGAAGCCACAGTCTGGAAACACATACTGAGATACCCACCTTTTCTTCATGGTTTCACAAAAGGTCATGGTCATATTTTATTCAGTTGAACCATAGACAACTGCTAATTGGCTGTTTTTGGCTTACAAAATGGCAAGTTCATATATTAAAACCAAAGGCTTCCTGGATAGGGAAAATAGGAACCAATAAGAACCTGGTTTTCTGTCATGGCCTGTGAGTCACAGGTGAGTAAACCTGTGTGAGGGGACGTTGGCTGTACAGTATTTTCCTTCTGTTTTGAGACTGTCAGAAAAAGGTCAGTTTGATTCCGTGTGGTCCCTGCGCCTCGCCTTTGCTGCAGAGGGGACTTGCCATTTTACCTGTTGTCTCCAGAGTGCCCAGGAGGCTGATGCCACGTAGAAGACCTGCGGGTCGGTGGACGTGAACAGGCGTCGGACCCGCTATGCACCTTGGGATGCATCTGAGAAGCGCGTGCTTTTGCAGCAGGTCTGGGGTGAGGGCGTGTTCCGTCTCCTCTCCCTTCTCTGGCTTTGCAGGCCTTTGAAGTTGGTCCTGGGAAGTGAAATTAGCTAATGCTAACTAGCCCGAGGTCAAAGCCCGAATCAGGCTCATTTCCTGCAGTGTCCACAGCAGCAGATTGTAAACTCAACATGACTTGAACCCGGAGAGTCGAGATTCCGCCCTGCTTTGCAGCTTGGTTATGTGTGGTCTTGAGAAAGTGAACATGGGTTTTCTTGACTCTGAGGGGGCCGGCAAGACCCGCCCTTCACTAGGGGTGTGAAGCATTGGGCCCTCCTGTCAGGAAGCAGCAGGGACTTGAGAAAGTACCACGTGCCCTCCAGTTCCCTTACGTTGAAATGGTTTGTACT
>NW_026652277.1:443644-517326 GCF_009828535.3 Hylobates moloch | reverse complement strand
CAGCCTCTCCCTCCCGGGTTCAAGTGATTCTCCTCCCTCAGCCTCCCAAGTAGCTGGGATTACAGGCACGTGCCACCATGCCCGGCTAATTTTCATATTTTCATTAGAGACAGGGTTTCACCATGTTGGCCAGGCTGGTCTTAAAGTCCTGACCTCAGGTGATGCACCCACCTCGGCCACCCAAAGTGCTGAGATTACAGGCATGAGCCACCGCACCCAGCAACCTAATACCATTTTTTGTCATCACAATGGGCTTGTTAAATGCTTGTGTTACTGTTGTTTTTTAAAATGTTATCTGTGACCTTTCAGCTTTTCATAGCACTTCTCGCGTGAATCTTTAAAAAGGTCCTTTAGTCGTGGGGAAGAAGGAGTTATCCCTTTGAGCAGAGGGAGGTAGAGGAACAGGCCTTAGTGGGTCTGAGCACAGGCAGTCACCTCAGCCTTGGTGCTTGCTTACGTCTGTTCTCCGTTCACCGTAGCAGCGTCCGCTCTCATTGTCGGCTTAAAAATAAGCTTTTTCTTCCTCTTTCTAATCAGAACGGTTAGTTTGTTAACTGTCACGTTAAGGTATCGAGAATGATGGCTTTCAGGCCTCAGATTTTGACACAAGTAGTAAATGCAGCTGACCCTGAACGACGTGGGTTTGAGCTTCGAAGGATCACTTACGTTAATTTTTTTTCTAACCAAACCCTTACTGAAAAAACCTGGCTTTGTGGAGGGCCGACGTTTCCTGCATGCCGTTCCACGGGGTGGCCGCGGGTCCTGCAGACATGTAGATTTGGGTAAACTCGGGGTGTCCTGGAACTGATGTCCCTGTGTAGACGGAGGGACAACTGCAGCTTTTTAAAAGTTTGTGTCCTGCCTTGTTCTAAAAAGGCTCCAAGGTGGATGCAAAATCATTTCATTCTTTCAGTTTTCTTGGTGGGATATTGATGTTTATTCTTCAGTGTCTAAAATCCTGAGTGAGAAGAGTTAGTGCTTCAGGAACGAAGTCACAGTCTGGAAACACATACTGAGATACCCACCTTTTCTTCATGGTTTCACAAAAGGTCATGGTCATATTTTATTCAGTTGAACCATAGACAACTGCTAATATTTGGCTGTTTTTGGCTTACAAAATGGCAAGTTCATATATTAAAACCAAAGGCTTCCTGGATAGAGAAAATAGGAACCAATAAGAACCTGGTTTTCTGTCATGGCCTGTGAGTCACAGGTGAGTAAACCTGTGTGAGGGGACGTTGGCTGTACAGTATTTTCCTTCTGTTTTGAGACTGTCAGAAAAAGGTCAGTTTGATTCCGTGTGGTCCCTGCGCCTCGCCTTTGCTGCAGAGGGGACTTGCCATTTTACCTGTTGTCTCCAGAGTGCCCAGGAGGCTGATGCCACGTAGAAGACCTGCGGGTCGGTGGACGTGAACAGGCGTCGGACCCGCTATGCACCTTGGGATGCATCTGAGAAGCGCGTGCTTTTGCAGCAGGTCTGGGGTGAGGGCGTGTTCCGTCTCCTCTCCCTTCTCTGGCTTTGCAGGCCTTTGAAGTTGGTCCTGGGAAGTGAAATTAGCTAATGCTAACTAGCCCGAGGTCAAAGCCCGGATCAGGCTCATTTCCTGCAGTGTCCACAGCAGCAGATTGTAAACTCAACATGACTTGAACCCGGAGAGTCGAGATTCCGCCCTGCTTTGCAGCTTGGTTATGTGTGGTCTTGAGAAAGTGAACATGGGTTTTCTTGACTCTGAGGGGGCCGGCAAGACCCGCCCTTCACTAGGGGTGTGAAGCATTGGGCCCTCCTGTCAGGAAGCAGCAGGGACTTGAGAAAGTACCACGTGCCCTCCAGTTCCCTTACGTTGAAATGGTTTGTACTCATGTTCCCATATGTAGAAATGGTTTGTACTCGGCCACGTTCCCTTATGTTGAAATGGTTTGTACTCGGCCATGTTCCCTTATGTAGAAATGGTTTGTACTCGGCCACGTTCCCTTATGTTGAAATAATTTGTACTCGGCCATGTTCCCTTATGTTGAAATGGTTTGTACTCGGCCATGTTCCCTTATGTAGAAATGGTTTGTACTCGGCCATGTTCCCTTATGTTGAAATGGTTTGTACTCGGCCATGTTCCCTTATGTAGAAATGGTTTGTACTTGGCCATGTTCCCTTATGTAGAAATGGTTTGTACTCGGCCATGTTCCCTTATGTAGAAATGGTTTGTACTCAGCTGTGCTAGGTCATTTTGGGAGGTAAGTGGGGAGTTTCATGTGGGATCGTGCAGTATTCTTAGGTGTCAGGTGTGAGAGTTGAATTTGTAGAAGCTGTGCAGACAGGAAAGGGCCCAGCAGGAGTGCTGTTTACACGGAGCCGACTTAACACGAGGTCTGCGCTCTCCCTGGGTCCGTGTCTGGCCCTTCTCTCCCAGTCTGCAATGGGACCTTCACGTGACTTGGCACCGTTGGCCCCTCTGTCATCCCACTCTGCGTAAACTTCTGAGGATCTGTGCATGGCTGCTCTGTTAGAGTGAGTTGTGATAATGAACTGAGAAACGGTGAACAAACCCTGAATTGGTTAGCACTGGTTCCACGACCAGTTCTGCCGTGGTTGGAGTCATTCATAATAAGGTGTGCTGGACTCCTACGCAGAGCTCTGAATTTCAGAGACCCTTTAACTTGGCAGCTAACCAGCTGCTTCCTTCAGAAGACATTTGAGTCTCCTGTACCTGCCAGGGTGACCCTGAGAGTTTGAAGATGAGTGAGACAAGCCCTCCCTTTCTTGTGGATTTTACTGTCCAGAGGGGAGACGGATGTGGATGGTGAAGGAGGCCCTATCGGAGGTCAGCGCACATCGGTTTTATTTCTTCGGCACTTGCTGTGTTCAGGCGGTGCCCCGGGCCATGTGCAGAGCATCTGGGGACCCTGCCCATGGCATCCCAGGCACAGCTGGGATCTGTGCCGTCTTCATGCTTGGTTCGGGTTTTGGGGGAAGTACTGAGGAGGGCCCCTGCCTTTGCTGGAGAGGATTGGAAGTCAGAGGGTCAGAAGTCAGGGCAGCCTTCCTCGAGGAGATGATCGCCAGCTGATTCCTCAAGAAAGAGAGGGGGGTCCCCACGTGGGCAGAGCAGGGCGGCATGCACAGACCCGGGTGTGGGGTCTGGGGCAGGTGCATCTGAGTGGAGTCTGCTGGGAGACAGCAGGGGTGAGGTGTGAAGGCAGTTGGAATTTACAGGATAAATTATCACTAAGGTGATGTTGGGAGAACAGATATAAAATTGGGATTCTCTGGGGTAAACGTGGACTTAAGGTTACACTGGGTGTGGGTGTTTTCAGGCTCTGAAGGCAGAGATTTAGGAAATGGGAGCAGAGCTGAGCCCCAGACAAGGATGAGACCACCCCGGGGGGATGTTGAATGAGGCAGGGATGGAAACCCAGAGTGTCCTGGGGTTGGTCCAGCAGGAAGGCGGCAGAGGAGACCAGTGCCCTCAAAGGCATGGGGCCTGCCTCTCAGTGCTGGGATTACAGGCATGAGCCATCGTTCTCAGCCGTTACTGGCGTAATTTCTAAGCTACTCTCTCTCATACCCACTCACATATATATATTTTTAAAACCAGCTTTATGGCTGTATTTTTTCCAAGAGAACCAAACAGTTACCCATTTGAAGTACAAATAACACTGACACCGTGTTTAAAAACCAAAAATGCCAGTTTGCACGGAGGTTTCCAAATACCCAGTCGGGTTGAGCCTTGCAGTGTCATACCTGCTCTCAGATTTCTGCACTATGTGTAGATAGCGAGGCAGGGACGGCTCGTACATCTTCAGATTTCCATTCTACTAACTTAACTGGAGCTGTATTTTCATGGTATTTATTTTGAAGCTTGTCAAAGGAACAGTTGGGAAAAATTTCACATTTTTAGAATTTTCATAGTAATGGTTATAATTTACAAAGAATTTAAAATAGTCATTATTTTGCTTTTTTCTAGATGTGCCCCTGAACAGGGTTGCTAATTATAATTTCTAAATCACAGAATTCAGAACAGTACCCTTTTTAAGCAGACACCTGTAGTTGAGGAATTCCACCTAGTCAGTTCACTTTAAGCATTTAAAAAATATTTTCTTTATCCTAGTTGGAACCTGTGGCTATAGTTTATTTTCACTGCTGAGGAATATTCCATGAAGGGAACAAACTGTAATTCATCTGTTTTCATATCGATGGACATTTGGATTATTTTGGGAGGCTGTGTATGTCTATTCAGCCTTCATTTTTTCAGGATGTTTTGTAGCAGATAATGTGACGGTATAACATCCTCTGCTACGGAGCCAACACGAGCCCTGATTACAGCCACACAAAGACTGTCACGCCTTGTTACCAATACACAGAACCATTTTCTTAAAGTTGAAACACACACAGCAGAACCTGAAGTCATCTGAACAGGTCCTCCAATTTTTACACTTGGAATTCACTTTTTATTAATATTTCTGCTAATTAGGAAGTGTATCAATTATACAGAAATCTGAGAATGTCTATACATTTATAACAGAAAAAAGTCTTGTTTAATACCCCAGAACACATGGCTATGAATGTTTTTCCCTCATGCCCTACCACTGTTTTCTTCGCGTGAAATGTGAAATGACACTTGAATATGGTTTTCTAGCGACTGTTAGACTCGCATAGTTCTTCAGAGACAGAAGATGTAAAGCACATGGAGAATTTCTGCTGTTTGTGGAATGTGATTTCCTGGTTGCCTCATTCAGGCCGCCGCTGCCTTCCCTCTGGCCGCCTGCACCGTGGGACATCTGAGGAGGTCCCTGTTTCATCCTCTGGAAGTTCTGAAAAGGAAGGAGAGGAAGGCTTAAATCAACTGAGTATTTGGAAACTTCTGTGCAAATTGGCATTTTTGGGTTTTAAACATGGTGTCTTATTTGTACTTCAAATGGATAACTGGTTCTCTTGGAAAAAATATAGCCATAAAACTGGTTTTTAAAAAAATAGGGGAGTGGGTATGAGAGAGTGGCTTAGAAATTACACCAGTAATGGCAGGGTGTGGTAGCTCATGCCTGTAATCCCAGCACTTTGAGAGGCTGAGGCAGGTGGATCACCTGAGGTCAAGAGTTCGAGACCAGCCTCGCCAACATGGTGAAACCCTGTCTCTACTGAAAATATGAAAATTAGCCAGGCGTGGTGGCAGGCACCTGTAATCCCAGCTACTTGGGAGGCTGAGGCAGGAGAAACATTTGTACCCGGGAGGCGCAGAGGTTGCAGTGAGCCGAGATCATGCCGCTACACTCCATCCTGGGTGACAGAGCAGAGACTCTATCTAAACAAAACAAAACAAAAAAAACTGGTAATGGAAAGCTGACTGTGTTATCTGTGATGGAGGCGGCGGATTCTTTCATTTTTAGTGACAGGATGAATTCTATGTGTGTTTGCAGTATTGATCTTGACAAGGGGAAATGGTCAGAACCAATGTGCCGCCGAGCTTGGGCCTCGCCACTGGCAGAAGAACCTGGCAGGGGACAGACTGAAGGCTCGGAGACCGAGGGGGGAATTCTCACACCATGAAGCTGGTGCAGTCACTGCTCCTGGACTCCTGCTGGAGGGAGGCAGCCCCTTCGCCACGCAGGCTCTGGTGCGGTGGAGACCTTAGGACCTGCCTAAGTCATCAGAATGATGATTGCAAGATGTTTGAGTCTGAATAGCGTTTCTAGGTTCCTTCTGTTTTTAATCTGCTTTCTAGCACTAGGCAAGTGAAGACATGGAAAGTAAAAACCCGTCTAACTTGTAGAGATGTAGTGTTGTGCGGGAACAGACTATGGCCTCTGGCTCTGTTTAAAGATTGTAGTAAACTCTTATCTGGCATGGTCAGGGTGTAAATTATCTTGTTTAATTGAAATGTGAATGAGTCAAAGCTGGCACCGGCATCATTGATGAAACACCTGATTTTAAAGGAACATGTGGATACACGCTAAGATACCGGCAATTTCCTCACTGAGGCTCGGTGTGGGTTCGCAGGAGCTGGGCCTTGTGTCACCAGGGTCACCTCTGGGAGAAGATGCTCAGTGTAGGCATTAGTCATTTAGCCTTTCCAGAGCCGAGGAACAGCTCACTGTGGTCTTTTTAGAAGCTGTATTTTGAGTCCGTTTGTCCCACTTGACTCGAAGGTGCTGCGCTATTTCAGACCTTTGCTTTGCACCGTGCACTCGTTTTCTTGTCCCCTGATAACTGCCTTGGTTGCCCCTGGCCTGACATTCGAGCCTCGTCATTCATGGACGCAGAGGCTCAGTGGTGGGGCCCAGGCTGCGACTCCGGCTTTCACAGTTCCGTGCCTCTCACTGTGGTTTATCACATCACTCCCGGGATCTCCCGTTTCGAGGAAGAGTGTCCGTTTCCTGCAGGCCCTGTGTGGTGTGGAAACCACTCCTGCCTTTCTCCTGTTTGAACTGTACTGTGAAAGGTATTTCTGTTCTTCTAGTCAACCGTTAGAATCTGAGGATACGGTGATTTGTGTAACTTATCACACGCTTCTCAGCAGTTCTTAGGAATTTCATTCTGTTGTGAAATTATTGCAGTTTTCATGGCTACATTGGTCTCACGTTGTGGCCCTTGGTAACTACCTTGAAATGAATTGCCTTCCCCCTTGTGTTGTGTGTTAAGGTTTTGCCTGGGAGCCGCTGAGGCCTCACCTCTGCGTAGGGCGGTAGCTTTGCTCTCCTGACAAGAGGAAGAATCTCATTAGAGTATTTCTAGTGTGGTTTTTGCTTCCAGACAGAATTACTTTTTTCACAAAGAGACATCCACTAAAGTCGTAAATTATGCTCAGGATGGACACACGGGTCAGCTGACAGAGTGAAGTCCAGAATAGACCCAAAGACGCAAAAGCAGTTCAGTGGAATTTGAGTCTTTTTAACAAATGTTGCTGGAATTATCGGGCAGCCATATGCAAAAGAGTGAAAGCAAGGAGAAATTCCTGTATGAAAATTAAGGTGGACCATAGCCTTGAAGGTAAAATGCCAAACTAGAAAACCTGTAGAAGAAATGGGAATCGTTGAGAGCTGGGGTCTTGACCTAGGGTTAGAGCTCTTAGCCATGATACCATGATCCACAGGGAAGAAAACAAGGAGACAAGACTTCATCAAAATTAAACTTTTAATATAAAAGACACCCCTAGGGAATTGAAGAGACACATTTTCTACAGACAGGGAGAAGATATCTACAAATCATGCAGCCGGCAAAGGACTTGTGTCCAGAATGCACAGAGGACTCCCAAGGCTCATGACTGAGAGAACAAACCACCTGACTTAAAAGCAGGCAGAGACCTGAACAGGTGCTTGGTCGAGAAGGACGGGAGGGTGGCCCGAAAGCATCTGAAATCACCTTCAATGGACCGGTTGCACCGAGATGTGCATTGCAGCCTCGGTGAATTTTTTCACACCCCTGCTGGAGCAGCTGACATAAGGTCTTCAGCACCAGGTGCTGGTGACAGAGGCAGCCGGGACTCTTGTGCGATGCTGGGGTTCAGCACGGCGCAGACGGCTTGGCAGTTTCTTACAAAACTGAACTCACACAAACGTGGGGCCCGGTGACCCCACTTCTGGGTATTTACCCTAGAGAAACAAGCCGATGTTCAAGAAAAACTGTGTCCAGATGTTGAACGTGGGGGCTCTTGTCAGTGGCCGGGGTGAGAGTACCAGCCTGGCAGGCTGGGGGAACCCGTGGGGCAGTCTGGGCACCACCGTCCCCGCCAGCGGGACGGCAGCTGGAGGAGCTCGAAGGCTGCCTGCCTCACGGCTGTCAGCACAGCAGCCCCTCCTGGCCCTGGAGCAAGCTTTGGGTCCACGAGCCTCTGCGCCTGGACTTGCCTCCTGGGACCTCCGCCTGGACCTCTGCCACTATCCTGTGAGGGCCCTGGTGTCGCTTTCCCGGCGGGACCCAAGCCGCAGGCAGCTGTGACCTCAGAGTCCGTTGAACTTTCCCTTACCTCTCATTCTAGCACGAGTGCTCACCTCACCCAGTGCAGAACCTCAGGTTCCCTCGAGACCCCCAGAGACGGAATCTCCCGATTTAACAAGACCGTTGGTGACAAGATTTGAGCAGCACTGATCTGACTCAGCTTCCAGAGTTTAAGTTCCCAGGACACAGTCCTGGTCCTTCCCTGCCCTCATCCTGTGACTGGTGTGGATGTGGGTTTCTGGAGGGTGAGGGCTGAGGCGGGTCAGAAGCAAGGGAACAACTTGATATTGATTGTTCAATGTCTTGAGGATAGCTGGATTAATGACCTTTATAGGACTGTAGGTTTGGGGTATTTTTATTTTATTTTTTTTTAAATGACTTGGATTTCACTTGGGGTGACCTATGGCAGTGTGGCCTCCCACGTGCCCAGCAAGCCGCGTGCCGACGCTGTTCCTGTGTGTGATCCCATCATCCCATGAGGTGGCCATGGTTATCACCGCATTTTACTGACACAGAACTTGGAGAGCAGAGGGTTTAGGAAACTCCTGAAGCCATACTGCCAGCGGGACCTGGGTGGTCCAGCCTTAGAGCCCCTCGCCATGCTGTCAGTGGGGACCCGTGTGGTCTGGCCTTAGAACTCACGCTGGTCGCCCCTCCCCACCATGTTGTGGGGTTTTTCCTACTTCTGGGCAGTATTTGATAGCTTGTGAAACAAGACTAAGACTTACTATGAGTGGATAAGCCATTATCTGTCTGAGATCCAGAACGTTCCCTGGACCTGGCCTTGCGGATGTCACATAAGGGGAGGTGAAAACATTTTCATTGTGGTCACTGGGGCTCCTGAGATGGTGTTTTTCCCAGTGAAAGTTTCCTTACAAAAATCTGTTAACTCAATACTCTGTGAACAGGAAGAGGTGTGTTGGGCTCTAGTTAAATGTCTCAGAGCCACAGAAGTAAATGAGGGCACCTTCCGAGCACAGCCTCCCGGAGGAGGCCGAGGAAGTTTGCCTGGAGGGTTTGCCGTGAAGCGGGACTCGGGCAGGGCCGGTCTGCCTGGGGTGGCCTCTGGCGTGATGTAGGTTAGTGAAGTAGTGAGGGGTGGTGGCGTGAGGTCGGTGGTCCCCGAGGAAACCCCTAGCAAGGCTGCTTGTGGTGGGATGGGAAACTGCTGTTCAGTGGCTGTAATCCGGGTTTCACCGGTCCGATATACATTCCTGCACTTGGATCCCAGCCAGGTCACATGGCCCTGAAAGGACATTCGGGCTGTGACGGCTGCGCCCATTTTCAGCATCTGCAGGGCTTTCCTGTGTGTGTGTTTCCATTTTTTTTCAGAGGCTCAGCACAATTTAATTCTCTCTCCCAGAGAAGTCGCGAGAAATGGAAGGAAACGTGGAATGAAGACGTGGTTGAGGAAAGTGTGGTGTGGTCTTGGACCTTGTTTTGCCTTGGTTGGTGCTCAGGAACTTCACCTGCCCTCAGAGCTGAGCCGTTTCTGCCCGGAAGTCCTGCCTTTTATCCTGTGTCTCCTTGAGGCCTGTAGAGACACTGCAAGAAGCTTCCTTACCAAATTGCCTTTTCCTTTTACAGCAGTTGGATATATTTGCTGCAAAACAAAGGAATAACCCCCCTTGACCCTCTAATATGGTGACTAAATGCATTTAAGTATAGATAAAATTCAGTCTTGAAGGGCCTGGTGTTTTAATCATCTTTGGGTCATGTAACTAGTGTTGTTGGTGATTAAAATCTGACAGCTTTGTTCTGCCACATTCCTCAGTTTTGAATGATGATCTTCCTGGTTGTACCTTGGAGCAGCATTTGTGGCAGTAGAGAGCAGAGTGGTGGTTCCCAGAGGCTGGGAAAGGACAGAGGTGAGGCCCCTGCAGGACACCAGTGTTCCTGGTTTAGGGGATTTGGGCTCAGCCACCTTCCTGTGTCCGTGTAAATTATACCCAGGATCATTTTCACTCACCCCACTTTAGTTGAGTGTTGGAGCTTCAGGATGTGTGTGCCCACATCACCTGGGCCGTGATCCTGGAGCCGGGTGAGACTGTGATTCCCGGTTTTATAGAATTACTCTGGGAGTATTAAAAATAAAAGCGCTTGAGGCATTCAAATGCTATTTACTGAACGTAATTTATGGGCAGTTCTTCAGAAACATTTCTCTGAGGAAGCATCTATAATTTTTGTTTTCTGCCACTCGGTGCTAGAAAGAATTGTGCAGTGCTCAAGTGGGAGAGCAGTTGTGGTGGAGAGTTGAAGGGCATTATTCCCCTCCCTCCACCATGCAAGCAAGATTAACCGTGCCTCTGGCTGCCCTCAGCCTTCTCACCTGCAGGACACCCGGCGTGGCAGTGTGCTGCTTTCTGTCTTCTTTTTGGGGAGAATTAGTGGCGTTTCTGTGTCCTGCTCAGCTCAGCGTGGTGCGGTTCTGTGGGTGAGGAGCTTGGTTGCTAGGTGACCCTTCCAGGCCTGCCTCCCACTCCCGCCTCCGCAGGCCTTGTTCTAAACTGACAGATAACCCATGTGTTTTGGAAGAGGACAGCTGCAAGGCAGGGGAGCATTTGTTCAGCCTTTTTCCGTGCACTGACGTTTGAGCCCTCTTCCAGGCTGGGCCCCTACAGAGCTGCCTTTGTGTGTTGCAAACCACTCCCTCCCAGTAACCGTGCTTTTAGAGGTTTGGAAATGTGACTTAACTCATCTTCAATTTAAAGTGTACTATTAAATTTTAATGTTGAAATTGATGTATTTTATGGCCTTTTATTTGATTTCTCTCATGATTGATTTTTCTTTTCCCCATATGAGACATGGTATCTTAAGGGAGAAAGCCTGGTGTGGCCCCCTTTCCTGAGGATGGAAGGGAATTCTGAAAGCCCTTTATGAAGGCAGTGAAATAATCAGGGAACCGTTATTATAGCTATGCCCATCCACATAAAGCGAGCACGACTCATAAGCAGAAAAAAATAAAAAGCTGCCCGGGGGCAAGGTGAGTGCTATTGCTGCCTGTGCCTCCTCTCCCCGCCCTGAGGAACGGAAGTGCTGGTGGCGGAAGCTAAGTCAGCCTCCAAGCCTGGCCTGCGCCCCCCTCACGTCCCTCTGCATCTGCAGGGGCACAGGCCGTGCTGCCACCCCTCGCTCGGTGCCAGGGCTGATGCGTCAGGAACAGGCGGTGCTGCCACCCCTCGGCCAGTGCCAGGGCTGATCTGTCAGGATCCCTTGTGCTTATCTGGTCCCCATGTCTTCATCACCAGCCTCTGGCTCATACCGGGCTTGTTTTTACCTTGGTGTGTGTTATGGGGTGGTGCTCAGCCCTCCAAGGGAATCCGTCCTTAGCTGATTCACGTTCAGCAGGACCGAGGGATGGGCTGCTGTTCCATGTCCTGGATCCCAGGAAGCCCAAGCCCTGGACCCTGTAATGCCCGGGGCCTTCCTGAGAAACCCGGTGCCATTGGAGCACAGGCCGGCCCACTCCACGCGTCCCCATTTCACCACCGTGTAACTGCACTTGTGTTTAGCGGGTCTTCCGGGATTTAGACACTGCTTGGTGTGAGCCACGTTTTGTGTGGAAAGAGGACAGGCCATATGCAGGAGCCTGAGCCCTGGTCCAAGCCGGCAACCCACCAGCCCAGAACCATCTTTTATGCTTCCAGATTCTGTGGCCAAAAACTTACACAGGGACATCGAGAGTGATGCACTTCTGCTCTGTGATGTCTGCGGTCTCAGCTGGAGGGATGGAAAGGATGTGGAGCCTTTTCACTCCTGGCCTTGGACCTGCTGTGCAGCCTCTCAGTGGCACCAGGGCCCCCTTGTGTCACGGCGGCCTCGGGTTGGTGGCACTGCACCAGGGTGTCCCAGGCTTCATGACATCCAGGCTCCCCTGGTATGGTGGCCTCAGGTTGGTGGCACTGCTCCGACGGACGTCCCAGGCTTCACGATGCCCCAGGCTCCCCTGGCATGGCGGCCTCGGGATGGTGGCACTGCTCTGATGGACGTCCCAGGCTTCATGATGCTAAGGCCTCCTTGTGCCATGGCGGCCCTCGGGATGGTGGCACTGCCCCAGGGTGTCCCAGGCTCCAAGGCCAGTGTTCCATCCAGCAAGAGGAAGCTGTACTTAAGGTCTAGTCTAGGAAGGTGCCTGGGTACTATCGTTCAGAGCGGTCCCACGCCCACCACAAATCAAGTGTCGGGGGCGGTGGGAGACGGGCAGGAGATGGGCGGGACGGGCGGGAGGCCCTACCAGAATTTGCAGCTGTGGTTTCAGGTGGTCCCACTAGGCCTCTTTTATTTTTGCCTCGTCAGGTATGTAATTCTTCTCTTTGCTCTTTTCTTTTTTTGAGACAGGGTCTCACTTTCACTGCCCAGGCTGGAGTGCAGTGGTGTGAGCATGGCTCACTGCAGCCTCAACCTCCCAGGCTCAAGCGATCCTCCTGCCTCAGCCTCCTGAGTAGCCAGGACCACAGGCATATGCCCCCATGCCTGGCTTATTTTTGTATTTTTTGTAGAGATGGAGTTTTGCAATGTTGCCCAGGCTGGACTCGAACTCCTGGACTTAAGCAGTCCAGCTGCCTCAGCCTCCCAAAGTACTGAGATCACAGGCATGAGCCACCGTGCTTGGCCAAGTATGTTTCTAATCTCAAAATTAAGAGGACCCAGAGCCAGTTAATTACATCTCTGTTGGAACGTGCTGCTTGTAGTACATTAAGAAAAATCATCCAGAACTTGGAAAGGGGCTGGACAGACACAGCCCTTTGAGGTTGTCTGATGAGCCCCTGGGGTCTTTAACCATCTGGAGGGATGTACGTGTCAGACTCAGTGTTGTCGACGGACTGAAGCCCAGGTTTCGTGAGGTCATGTGTTGGCTTGTGGGATTTTCTCTGGCAGAGATGTGAGTGACTTCTGTTCACCGAGATGCTCATCTCAGGGACTTCATGGCCTGAGGGATGGCAGCCTGTTTCAGAACTGACCAAGCAATCTCACGCTACCCTTATTTTCTGAAACACCTGTGAGTGACCGTGCGTCTTCATGCCCGCGTTTCTTGTTAATGAGCGAATGCTTTTTTGAGCCCTCCTCCCCTTTCTTTGGGGTGTTCCGGTCTCGGTTCTTGCGCATTCCGCTTCTACAGGAAATTCTAAAGCTGCAGAGTGTGGAAAGCACCCATAAGTCTGTGCTTTTGCCTCCTCCGTGAGCCTTCCAGGCATCGTCCCCTCCCCTCGGCGAGATGGCGTCTATGGCACACCGAGGAGGCTGTGCTCCTGCCTCCACCCCCGTGAGCCTTCCAGGTGTCCTCCTTCCCTTCCGTGAGGCAGCGTCCATGGCACCAGGTCTTCCTGCTCTGGTCGCCTGGCGGTGGTCTCGGCACAGCTGTGGGATTTGTGTGGTGTCTGGTCACTGCCAGGCTCGAGGGTCAGCGGCCTGTGGATGCTGCTCCTCTGTCAGGTGAGGAGGGCGCAGTCCTCGCTGCGTGGGTGATGCCTCGGAGGAGCACGTGCCGGGCAGGCTGCCCTAGCGGGTGCTGAGCGAAGCCGCTTCTGGCCGGCCCAGTCAGAGGTCAGAGGTTTGCAGGCATTGCATGTTGGTTTCTGACACGCTTGGCCACTTGCAGAGTTGTCAGTTTCTTAGCTTCACGTCGCCCATTCCAGAAGCAGGGCTTTTGGTTTAGGCTGAGCCATCTCCAGGATATGCAGCCCGCAGAGGCCCCTGTGCCGAGGTGAGAACATTGCAATTTCACAGCTTAGCTGCCCTGAGGGGAACGTAACTCTCTCCTTTGTTTTTTTTTTTTTTTTTTTTTTTTTACATATTAACTAAGCTGTGATAGAGGCAAGGAAGGCACTGGCAAGAGAACTTTTCCATTTCAAACAAAAATTCTCTTTTGAACCCTTTCAAATAGGAGCAAGACATCCTGGCTTGTGTGTTCTGTTTGGAATTGGTTAGAATCCCTCAGAAAGTGAAAACTATTTCCCAAGCAGGGCCGGTATTGACCAAAGTCGTAAGGTGATAATTAACGTAAGAATATTGACTTAAAAAATTCTGAAATAAAATGGCAAAATGCAGGATGGAGCACCCTCTGGGGTTTGCGATCTCTTGCTTGGAATTGATGGTGACAAGACCGCAGCATGGGGGGTCCGGAGCCCATCCTGCCACCTGACGTGGAGGGGCCTGGGCAAGGTCCTTGGCTAGTCTGAGCCGTGGTTTACTCATATGTAGGATGACGATAAGCAAGGGTGACATGAGGTCATGCCTGTAAAGCACTGGGCCCAATTCCAGTCAGATGGGAATACTCTGATCTGAGGTGCCACTGTCTCTCCAGCCCCAGCCCATCCCTGACAAATGCAACAAACTGTCACTGAGGGCCAGAAAAGTTACTGTTCCAAATTAAAGATACTTGTTTTAAGGGCTCTGGTGTTTAACTCTATGGAAACTGGAAGTACAGGTGGCAGTGAAGAACATTTTTCTAAATTCTTATATATCCTATTATTTCAAATAGCCCGTAGAGATATTAAGTTCCAGGAGGACTGGAGGAACAGGAACCCTTCAAACCCTTCTTAAACTTGTTTTCATGTCTTTGTTTTAACAAAGATATTTCTTTGCATCTTCTCCCTTATCCAGAAGTGAGGGTGAACACTGAGTTATTCATGGGAGTCAAGAAGCGACACGCAGCCCAAAGTGACGTTTGTTTCCCTGCAATGATTTGTGTGTGTTCATCTTAAAATGCAACTCAGTAAACGGGTGTTTCGAGGAATGACTTTGTTTAAATTACCCAGGTAAAAATGTGACAGTTAAATTTCATCCAGTCTGTGCAGGTGTCCAAAGCCCTCTTCTGTGGTTGCACATGAGTTTATGTGACTTGTGGTTATTTGTGAAGAAAGAAAATCTGTTGTTGCTGAGGACTTCAGAGGGTGTGCTGGGATTGTGTAGGGCGGACATTGGGGGCTTCGGTGTGTGTGGCTTCCTTGAAGAGGTTTAAATTAAGGATGAGTGGCCCGACTCCAAAATGCTCTGAAACCTTCCAGCTCCCTCATGACACTCGAAGCAAATGCTCTTTGGATTTCTGACTGGGCATACTCAACTGGAAAGTGAAATATTGCAAGACCATTCTGGCCCCAGGAGCTTGGATAAGGACACGTGGCCTGTGCCGGGCATCCCTGGAGCGTGAGGGAGCCTGGGCTCGCTGGACGGGCTTTTATAGGAGCCACAGAACGGAAGAGGGTCAAAGTGGCCACACCTGCCTCCTGAGAAGGGCAGGCCGGGGGGAGGTGGGCGTGGAGGGCAGCAGCGGAGCCCCCGGTGTCCCGGGCTCCTGTCCCTGGTGGAGTTCAGAGCCTCTTCCAGTTGCGGCCTCTGCCCTGTCAGCAGCCACTGAGGCCTGGAGGGAGCTGGGGGGGAGAGGGCCGGCGTCGCCCTGTGCTAGCCTCGTGCGTTACTCCTGCATCCAAGGTGCACGGCCGTGCCTCGTGGCATAGCGGTTTCTGGGGTGCACAGTGCTCTTGTCTGCAGTAACGGCTTTGTCTCCAGCCCTTGGAGGCAAGTCCCCTTTTTTTCCGGTGAAAAGAGGTAGAAAATCTTATAGAAATGCGTTTGGCCACTGCTTTGCTGGAATGTCTATTTTCCAGTAAAACACGGTGCGCCTAGGCTAGATCTGAAAGTATCTCCTCGTGAGTCTTGTGTAGAGGAAGTACAGTTCATGCATATTTTAAAGCAGGTAGATTTAGGAACGCAGAGCATGCTGGTGTTAGGATGGAGTTTTCCACTAACTCTGGGAATGGAATCTGTAGAGCCTCAGGTGCTTTCACCATGAGGTTAGCGAGGGTGCACTCACAGCCCTGTCTGCACCGTATCCCTTCCATTAGAGTGTCTGCCGGGGCCTGCGTGGGTCGCCTGAGCTTTGTTGTTACCTTTTTCACGTGTGCCTTTTTATCGAATACTAGAATAAACTTGACCTCACATACTGGGGGGAGAGAGAAAAGTATATCTGGGACCTCTTTAATTATATGTTGGAAAATACATGTGGGCAAAATATGTCTGCATATGTGTGCTTGGTGGGGATGGGGTTCCCTGCCTCACCCTGAGGCACGTTTGTACATTTTGTTGTAGTCTTGGGTCTATGGCAACAAAACTGTAGAAGTTGGCTATGACTTATTTTCTAAAAGCTAGAAATAAACATACAATTGGAATCGTAATCTATTGGACTTCTTTGTAAAACCTGATTTGAGCTATCATTTTTGGTTGGTATATTAATTTCATTTTTTATTTAACATGGCATAAAACGAATGGAACAAATATTTAATTCAAACTCAAATTTAAAAATGAGTAATTGTTACCCTTTTGTTTTCATATCAACATATTGCTTCACCAAGTTTATTCTCATTAATAGTTCTACTTTCTCTATAACAGAAAAATTAGCTGGGCGTGGTGGTGCATGCCTGTGGTCCTTGCTACTCTGGAGGCTGAGGTGGGAGGATCACTTGAGGCTACAGTGAGCTGCGATTGCTCCGCCGCGCTCCAGTCTGGGCAACAGAGTCAAGTCCCTGTCTCAGAAAGAAAAAGGAGAAAAGAAAAAAAAAAATCTCCAGAAATGTCATTTTCTTTTTTAATCATCCTAAAAGAGAAATCAGTTTTTTTCTAATAATGTAAAGGGTAACTGATAAGATTCTTTCCTTGCATTGTTTTTCCTTTTCAAATATTTACAGTATTCCGTCCACATCTCCTGTCTCCTCATTACAAAGCAGCAGGTGTCTTCGAGGTTAGTGGTGTTTTTCTGTCTTGCACCTTGGAGAACAGCCAGCATGAAACCTCTTACCACGATCATGCGCATTGAGTCCCAATTAAAATCCTCTCCAGAGACGCCTGTGCAGCTTATTATAGCAGAACTTTGGTTGTGCTAAAATGTGCATTCAGCTAATGGTTTTAAGTTCATATCTGAGATGATTCTGTATAATTCATTAAGCATAAGGGATCAGTAATGATTTAAGGTAGTTCTGGCTGATACCATTTAGAGGATATTATTTTTCACTTCTATTCAAGTTAAAACTTCGTGATGGTCATTTTTTGATTCATTTAAATATGTGCTTTGTTTCATAGCTCAAATTTTCATTAGTCATTTCATAACATAGAATTTTGAAAGCAGATTTGGCAAAATCTAATAAAATGTTTGCTTATTCAGGTCATTTGTAACGTCCCAAGGAACAGCACTCAGAATTGCTGGTAACTGGTACGTTTTGAGGCTGATGATAGAAGTCACTTGAACTTAGCTAAGGGCTTCTTTGTGAGGCAGATGGGGTTTTGAACCCTGACCTCCTGATGCACCAGCCCTGACCCTGGCCTTTTGTCCTCTCCACTGGGAGACGAAGGCGCCAGCGTTCACCTCATAAGGGCGTGAACGCTTGGTTTGGAGACTGCTGTTCTTCCTGATAGAAACCCTGTCACGCCATTCTCCAGTCTTCTGCGGTGTTACCTCCACCCTCAACGCATGCAGTTTCTGTTGGTTTTTAGTTCATTTATATTTTCTGAGACAGGGTCTTGCTCTGTCACCCAGGCTGGCATGCGGTGGCGTGATCTCAGCTCACTGCAGCCTGGACCTTCCTGGCTCAGGCGATCCTCCCACCTCAGTCCCCCGAGTAGCTGGGACCTCAGGCACGCACCAGCATGCCTGGCTAACTTTCTTTGTTGCAGGGATGGGGTCTTGTTATGTTGCCCTGGTGTGGCTCTGTTTTATGTGGAGTGTACAGTGGGTTTTTATGGAGAACCTCTGTATTTGGGTTGGGTGCATGGCATCCTGGTCGGGGAGCTGCCCTCAGGCTTCCTTCCTGCCCAGCAGGGTCACGAGTGGTGTCTCCACCTGGGCTGGTGTGTGTGCTGGCAGGTAGGGCTTCGCCCTCGGCTGCAGACTGGTACCAGTCCATGGTCTGTTAGGAACCGGGGTTGCAGCAGGAGGTGAGTGGCAGGTGAGTGAGCATGACCGCCCGAGCTCCGCCTCCTCTCAGATCAGCAGTGGTGTTAGATTCTCACAGACGCTGGAACCCTATTGTAAACTGCGTGAGGGATCTTGGAGGTCTTCCTTATGAGGATCCAATGCCTGACCCGAGGTGGAACGGTTTCATTCCAAAACCACCCCCCAGAAAAATTGTCTTCCACAAAACCCATCGCTGGTGCCAAAAAGGCTGGGGACAGCTGGCCTAATGTGTGCTAAGACGTCAGTAGATTTTTGGACTCGGGCCTCAGTTGGAGAGGATTAGATTTCGAAAGGTGGGGGATTTTGAAGGCTTCTAAAGCACAAGTTTTCATCTCCAGTAGGGCCTGGGCAGAACTGGGTAGAACTGACCCAGAACCTGACAACCAGTCAGCCCTGGCTCACTGCCTGCATCCTGTGTGTGCAGCCTTGCTGTTTATTTTATTCTCTCGTGGTGGTGGATTCCATCCACAGCCTCAGAGAGTAACGGAACCCATTACTTCAAGGCTGACCTTATTGAACTTTATCTAAAAGACATTAAAGTCATTTAGTATAAATCTTCCAGATACTTGAATCTTTTCTTTTTCTAGAGGCTTTTAAGTATTGCAACTTAAAAGTCTTCAAAAATAACTTAAAAAAAACCCTCTAAGTACATTTTTGATTAGCACCTTTGACAGCTTAACATGTTAAGTAAATTCCCTTGACTTTTGTATTCCTAGAAACTCGTTCATATTTGCAGAAGACTTTGCCTGTATTTTGTCAACAGTGGCCACTGTTTGGTGACCATCATACCTGCTGTCTCTCATTTAGAAAGTTGGATGTGGATGTATTAACTTTTTAGACATACAAACACATGGGCTGTTTTTTTGTTTTTGTTTTTGTTTTTTTCCCCAGCTGAATTCAAGAAAGGGAAACACATAGATTAGAGTAAGTATCAGAAAGCGAAGTGGCCGGGTGGGGGATGTCCGCTTTGTGGTGGGGGAATCCTACTTTGGTGTTGGATTGCAATTCTGCCAGACATCCCTCCTAGAAAAGCTGACCCTGAAGGGCTGGCGTTGCCCTCACCCTGGGACATTCATCTGTCTCACTAGAAAATGAATAATCCGCCAGAATACTGTGAGTCAAATTGTCAGAACTTGATTAAATAAGAGACTTTGTCTCGAAGGCCAAAACATGAGGACACATTTCTAATTTTTAAGGAGCGCTTCATCGTGAGTCAGTCCTGACGGGTACTGTGTTAGGAAACCCCTGAACTCCACGGCGAAGCCAGAGCGCTGAGGGAAAGTGGTTGTGCCCTTCTCACTGTGTTTTTGTCACTAGCTTTATTCATGAAAATTATTTCCTTAAAATCTTTGTATGAGTTCTATTATAGTTTGAAAAAAAAAATTAGGTAGAACTGGAAGCCTTTCTGCAGCGTTAATATTCATGGCCTGTTCTGGGTCTCGGTATATGTGTACTGTACAAATGTACACGCGTATGTGGTGTATGCATACTATGTGTATTTCCATTGTGTTTACAATGTATAGGTATGTACACTACATGGGTCCTACATGCGTGCATGCTATAGGCATGCATGTACACGTGTACATATGTGCGTAACTATGGGCCCTATGGTTATATACACACTATTTGGACATGTATCTGTACTGCATATGTATACATATATGCATGTATTTAACACCATGTATGTACCTGTGTACATACACGATATGGGTATGTGCACATTGTTTGCGTATGTGTATATATACCTGTGTGTCCACTGTAAGCATGCATGTACACTGTGCACACTGAATAAACTTGTGGATGTGTGCACACTACACGTACGCATGCTGCATATGTATGTACACTATGTACTGCATGTGTATACTTTACACGTGTATATACGTTAGTGTACTGATGCATGTACATTGTATACATGTGCATATGTGTACACTACGCATGCGTAGGCATTCTGTAGTGCACCTGCGTACATTGGATATGAATGTGTACACTATATGCGTGTGTATAGATGTTATATCCGTGTACCTACAGATGTGCATATGTGTATGCCATATGCATGTACATACGGGTTATAGTATACCTATGTACACTGTATGGATATAGATGTGTGTACGTGCTATGCATGTACATACATGTTATAGTGTACCTATGTATGCACGCTGGCTGTGGTTGTGTGTATACTTTATGCATGTACGTGTTAGTGTACCTGTATATGTACATTGGCTATGGATGTGTATGCTTTATGCATGTACATATGTGTTATAGTGTACCTGTATGTACATTGTATGGATATGAATGTGTGTATACTATATGCATGTGCATATGTGTTATGGTGTACTTATGCATGTACACTGTACAAATACGGATGTGTGTACATGCTATGCATGTACATGTTCTAGTGTACCTATGCACATATGCTATATGGATATGGATGTGTGTATGCTCTGCATGTACATATGTTATAGTGTACCTATGTAAGTATGCTGTATGGATCTGGCTGTGTGTACACTATATGTACATACATGTTATACTGCACTTATGTACATACACTATATGGATCTGGATGTGTGTGTGCTGTATGCATGTACACGTGTTATAGTGTATCTATGTACATACACTAAATGGATCTGGATGTGTGTATGCTCTACACATGTACACGTGTTACAGTGTACCTATGTACATATATGATCTGGGTGTGTTTACGCTTTATGCACATACACATGATATGGTGCACTTATGTTTGTACACTGTGTGGATCTGGATGTGTGTATGCTCTACCATGTACACGTGTGTTATAGCATACCTACGTATGTACACTACATGGATCTGGATTGTGTATGCTCTATGCATGTACACATGTTATAGGGTACCTATGTACTTACACTACATGAATCTGGATGTGTGTATGCTGTATGCACGTACACACGTTATAGTGCACTTATGTTTGTACGCTGTGGGTCTGGATGTGTGTACACTCTATGCATGTACCCGTTATAGTGCACTTATGTTTGTGTGCTGTGTGGATCTGGATGTGTGTTCTATGCATGTACCCGTTATAGTGTATCTATGTACGTACACTATATGGATCTGGATGTGTGTGCACTATGCATGTACGCATGTTATAGTGCACTTATGCTTGTACACGATACGTAGTTGGATGTGTGTACCTGTGTACATACACTATGTGGCTCTAGATGTGTGTGCACTCTGTGGCACCACGAATAGGGCTCCCGCAGGGATCTAGGAACGCACCATCTCGCTAGCACCGGAGAGTGTAGGATGAAAACAGTTGTTCATCGCAACCTAGTTGAAGTTTGGCAGGTTACTAGACCCTTTGCAACGGTATAGGAACCAGTCACTTCCTTGATGTGTGTTCCTGACATCATAAACAGCTCTGTGAGGTGTGTCTCATCCCCAGATGAGAAAAATGAAACAACAGTGACTCGGTGACTTAAGTGAGGTAGAACTGACATAGCAGCTGTCTAGTTTTCCGTATCACAACTTTGTCAGCACTCAGCTCAGTAAATGAGAAGTCACCACTCATCAGGAATATACTGTTCTTTATTCGTGGAGTATTTACTGCCTCGTGTTCTTCCTCATGACGGAGCAAAATCCCTCCTAGTGTTGTGAATATAAACAGTTCATGACAAATGCAGTATCATCTTTGTTAACATTGGAACGATATGTAAGTTCATCTTCAGGTACTGTTTGGAAGGATGAGAAAGAAGATATTTAGGACAAAAGAAGAATAGAGAGCTTTCAAGTAAACAGGGAAAATAAGGACTTTGTGCAAAACATTTCCAAATTTGCAATTTGAGAATAATCTCAAATCTAAGATTGTGGTTATTTGGATTTTTAAAATTAGTACTTGGTTTTCCACGCCTTTGGGAATTTCACTCCTGATAGATGATTGCAAGAATAATCTGATTTTTCAGAACAGAAGGATAGTCTGTCTCAAAGGTAAATTCCAGGTTCTACAATGGAGAAATAGAAATTGCTCCCAACTTTCTGAAAGGTTCTTCAGTTCTTTCTTCTTCTGTGGTTAAAAGAAAAAACCATCTCTGGGTTTACCTTCAGCCAAGTTCCTCTTATTAGGTTGCCTTACGTTTCTCACAGGTGTTCAGTGTCTTCATCATTCGTAGTTATTTAGCTTGTTAAAAGCAAAGCCTTGTACTAGTTAGATCTGAGCACCTTGAAGGCAGGGCTTTGTTTTATACTTTTAATAAGCAGCAGGCTGATGGCAGGGCTGGGGCCCTTCATCCCATCATGCGTTCCTCTGAGCATTCACAGAGTTCTCACTGCGTGCTGAGTGTAGTGTTGGCTTTTGAAGGTTTAAATAGGAATATGAGGCTCTGCAACTCGGGAAGCTCTTACCACCTTCATAGAGAGCTTGGTGACAGCTTAGGATGAGAAAGTATACACAACAGGTGTGCAAACTGTTACGGCCACATAGAAAGGGTATTGATTTAAACGTGACTAATTTCTCATGCTTATTTTTGCCTTTATTCCTAGTTACAATCCCGATACTTTTTCTTCCTTTAAATTCTTGCTGATCGCTACTGAATTAGTGATAAACTGTATTTATGTGTTCTCTAAATCTGGCGACTTAATTGGAGGTCATTCTTCTTGTGCCATGTGTCAGTGCTATGTCAGGATGGCTCAGTTTTACGTTGTCAAAGGATTAATTACAGCAGGATGCAGCCTTATGGGAACTTGCTCATTTATGAAATATACGCACTTTATTTTTTGTTGTTAGTCACACTCGAGGTGTGTTCAAATGTAAACATTTTGAGCAGTGTTAGAAAGATATACAAGATTGTAATGAAGAAGAAAACAACTTGATTAACTACCAGCTAATGAATTTTATATTTTAAGTAAATGGAATGTGGACCTTGGCAATTAGTTTTCATCTTGCCCTTTTATTTTTATTTTCTTTATTAGACAGAACGTTGCTCTGTCACCCAGGCTGGAAGGGTGGAGCACAGTAGTACGATCTTGGTTCACTGTAACCTCCTCCACCTCCCAGGTTCAAGAGATTCTTATGCCTCAGCTTCCTAAGTAGCTGGGGTTACAGGTGTGTGCCACCATGCCCGGCTAATTTTTTATTTTTACTAGAAATTGGGTTTTGCCATGTTGGCCAGGCTGGTCTCCAGCTCCTGACCTCAAGTGATCACCCACCTCAGCTTCCCAAAGTGCTGGGATTACAGGCCTGAGCCACCATCCCTGGCCTGACCTTCTGTTTTAACGTTGGTTATTCAGTCTCAATGATAGCGCCTGGTTGTATTAAATTGGGGTAGAAAGCACAATTTGAAATGAATGTGGTTGTGTATGTACGTGCTGATTTAGCACTCATGGCAGCAGTGTGAGGTGGGCATGGTTCCTGAAGTAACTCCGATGCGCAAGTTGGGGCTTAGATGCAGGGCTTGTGGTCCGTCACTGCTGTCCCATGGCTGAGACCAGGCCTGTCTGATGCCTGTACCCTGAACGCTTCTTAACACTGCCTTTCAACACATGAATGAGTAATTGTCAAGAGTCAGTGAGTGCTCGAGTGTGATGTGGTCTGTGGTGTTTGCCTCGCAGCGTTGCTTTGGCTTGGGATAACTGGGAGACAGCTCCCTTCCTTGTGCAGCTGCCTGGGAGTCCCAGGAGAACCCCACTGATACCATTTATAAATGCTGGACATCTGACGTTCTGCTTGGTGCCAGCACATCTGGAATTGGACAGCGTAGTTAGATTCTTGGCCAGCAAACCTGTACAGGAGTGTGTGAACTCTGCATTTGCTTTTCCTGGACAAAGGTGAATTCCTGGTCACTGTGCTGGATGGCAACAGGTGTGGCCTCAGGAACAGCACGGAGATGGGCACCCGCGTGCAGGAGTAGCATCTGCATAAGGGGGTGGGGAACGTGATAGACACAAAACTACTGAAATCCTGAAAGTGCGAGCTCAGCTGTTACCGTGGAGGAGAGGGGCAGGTAAGACCAGATTGTTTTTCATTGTTGCACGTTTCTGAAAATGACCCTAAATTGACTCCTCTGTGGCTCCTCGCGCTTCCTAGTCAGATTGGAGGAGACTGCGCCCCTGGCTCTGGCCCCGCTTTGCGGCGAGAGGGAAGCTGCTGTTGCTCGCCCTGCCCTCCCTGTGACTTCCTCTGTGCTGCTCTCCTCCGGGAACTGTTCTGCTGAGCAAGCTCGGACTCTGCTCCCTTCTGCTCTTGGACTTCGTGTCTGGAAGGCTTGTGTTCTTTTCCGGGTTTCGATGATGCTGAGTTATGTTTTTGCAAAGATCACACATGCCTATAGCAGGGAGAAGCCCCTTTGTGACTTTAACATCTTGACTCTCTCAGCAGAGCTCGCTGTCGAAGTTGACAGCCTCCTGCGTTTGTTTTGTTTGTTTTGGCAGAAGCTGAATTTCAGTCCTAGGACGGCCTCAGCACACTTGATCCTAGCTCCTCTCTCTCACTGCTCCCCTCGTGTGTGGCAGAAATCATATGCCCTGAAGTTTACCAGTCCCTTCATTTGAAAACTTCAGTTAATGTATACGATCCTCAAATGAGAATTTTACTTTTTATATAAAGCAATCACAAAGACTGGATTTTGCGAAACCAGCACTTTATGTATATGTTAATTGCACTCACAATAAACTTTGTCTTCTAAATATCAATAATTCCATGTTTCAGATGAGCATGGGATCATGCCCTGGAGTGGTTTTGCTTTTTTGCTGTTATTTTTGGCTAAGGTAAAGTTGAGAACATTGTGATATTAGATGTAGTGAGCCCTTTTAGTTCCTTCTATGTCTGTTTTCCTTTAAGCCAAGACCAGCGGACTGATTGATACCAATTTGTGAGCGCCTGGCATCTCCCAGGCCCTTCCTGGGTCTTCCCTCCGCTGTCTTGTGGGCAGAGCAGTCACTCGTGGAAGGTGCACCTGAGAATCTGTGCGTGGAATTAAGTAAACTTCATAGCTGTCTTCTGTGACAAACTAAATCACATTAAGCCCAGTAAATTGTAACAGCAGGCTTCGCACATACAAAGCATTGAACACCAGGACAGGTAACTGGGCTGCGACGCTTCTAGTCCTGCACAAGACCTCTGGTATCATAGCGCATTTAAGATATTGGCAGTATTGAGTGTTTGAAAACATTGTGTATGTACCGTGTCCGTGATTTTCGAGGGCCTGGTTAAACATCTCTGTGGTTATGGCAAACTTTATCGATGGGAGCTTCAGGTTAGTACTGGGGCAGATTGTGTTTTAAAGAATCAAGGTCTCTTGAGTATGTTTTGGTTTTCCCACGAAGGAGAAAGATGTTAGCTGTTCTTTCCTGGACTGTGGCTATCAGGGTGCCCCAGCACGATCACTAATACATTTTCCCCATTTCCATTTAACCAGGCTGGGCTTGGGCCGGAGTACTTCCGTTGTCACACGTCATATGAGGCTGTCTGCTGACAAATTGTCTTCTGCTTCATCGTTAGCATATTGAAATACTGCTTTCCAAAGCATGCTCTACTTTATCATTTGTGTTTATGTATGTAAAATAATGGAATGGTTATTCTAACCGTGCAGTTTCCTATCCTTAGTTATTTAATTGCGGAAAGATAAGTGGGTTTTATTTTGCTAAAATCTGTGCTAGGAATTGTGCAAAATCTTTGTGAAATGCCCAGTTTCCTAGCTTAAGTTACAGATTGTAACATTAAACGTCTTTATCGATGCAGAAACTTTAAACTTACTGGCCGTGCAGTCAGTAAAGTGCATCAGAATGTGGTGGAAATTGAGAAAAGCATCGAAGTTTTAAAATCTGCTGTGCAGTTTTCTTCAACTCCCTTGCAAGACACTTAATTTGAGTAGAAAACAGAATAAAGTGTTCCCATTGAGGAAAGCGACAGGAGGACCGTTCAGAATGTGTTGGGAAAATGAGCAGTCCTGTCACGCTCTAGTCTGTGATGTGGTGGTGTGTCCATGGTATCACTTTATAGAACTTTAAGAATGCTGCTTCTGTGAATAAAATACATTTTATTCTTAGCATTTCAGTTGTGAGTTTTGAGATGTGTAAAACATGTTAACGGTTTCTTTCTCTTACAGAATTACTTTGCTTGTTCTTTTTTTTTTTTTTTTAAGTGCCTACAAGACTCTAAAGCACATAATCACTTAAAAAAACAAAGCCGGGCGTGATGGCTCACGCCTGTAATCCCAGCACTTTGGGAGGCCGAGGCGGGTGGATTGCTTGAGCCTGGGAGCTTGAGACCAGCTTGGGTAACCTGGTGAAACCCAATCTCTACTGAAAACACAAAAATTAGCTGGGTGTGGGGGCTGCACACCTGTAGTCCCAGCTACTCCAGAGGCTGAAGTAAGAGAATCGCTTGAGCCTGGGAGGCGGAGCTTGCAGTGAGTGGAGATGGTGCCACTGCTGTCAAGCCTTGTTGACAGAGGGCGACCCTGTCTGAAAAACAGCAATGATAACAACGTGTGGGTGAACTGCCTGGCTGCGCTCTGTCTAAACTAGAGTAGAATAAATCCAGTTATGTTTTAGTCTTTTACTAGCATTGACATTTTCTTAATCATCCCTGTTTTTTCATTACATTGTAGCAATATATTGCTGCTTAGAGTCTGGAAGAAGTAGGCTTCTCTGGATTGTCAGGTTCTTCTGGATTGCTAAAACTTGGAATGATTTTCGCCTTCCTTGGATATGAGTTATAGAACTTCGCCTTTGGAGGTGTTGTGCTGCATTTAATAGCAGACACAGGAACGCCCGAATAATTCACTTATGTGCTAAAATATATGTCCTTTGTAGCATCTCCCTCCTAGAATGAAAACAGTACCTCTCATTTGTGGGTTGATGATGCTATTTGCTGAAAACATGTTTATTTACTGCCTCAGTCCGCAGTTCTTTGTAGGACATTGAGGGAGCGGGGACATCTTGAGTCTTGAAAGGCTCTCTCTGCGAGATGGCAATCTTCCGGCCGCTTATTTAGCAAGTCCTGCCGGCTGTCATTTACTGGAGAGCGCAGTTTCCTGGCTGCCGTGGTCTTTGAGGGGAGGGAGACTGAGGGTCATTTTCTCACCTGGACCAACGTGTTTATTAAACCTGGCTTGTGGATCATTTGGAGGAAAAACTGCATCTGTGACTTTCAGATGAGTGGAAGTCATGTTAAAAAAATGCATTTTTTTTTTTTTTTGGCTATTATAGGGAAGTTTTGTCCTTGTGACCTGTGAATACAGTCACTGAGGAGCAGAATGTTCACGGTGTGGGTGCTTACGGAGTACATACAAAGTCACATTCTTCACAAGTATTACGTTAAAAAGTGACAAATAATAGAAAAGTATTTTCCTCATTACAACCTCGGTAAGAAGCGGGCAGCACTCTTGTTTTTGGAGGGGTGCGAAGGGAATATTGAGAAAGTGTCATCAACATTAGACTCACCCACTCTGCAAATGCTGTGCTGGCTGGAATGGGGACCCCGCGCTGGAAAGATGCAACCCTCTCCTGGACGGAGTTGAACTTCTGTGGCGCTCAGGATGCATAGTTAACTGCTAGAAAGTCAGAGTGTGAAACGCCGTGGAGGCTGAGAGAAGAGATGTGGTTAGTAAGTATGAGTGAGATGTTTGGGGCGTGTTAGCAAAGCTTGCTGCATACACACCAGGTGCTGTCTGCACATGTGTGATCCTTAGAATACTGGCGTGTGGAGCCGTGAGGCTGTCGAGGGCCCCAGCTCCTGGCAGGCTGTGGGAGTCTCCTGTTACCAGTAGGATAACCGTGATCGAAGGCTGTCACTCAATCCCGAGAAGGGTCTCCTTTCAGAGAGGAAAACACCCCTAGAGCCTCAGGCAGAATTCAGTGATTTTTATTATAATGTTGCTTAGATTTCGCAAACATGAAACCAAGAACATATTTCGGAATGCTTGTGGTTCTTTTGTAACCGTGGATACAAAGTAATTCGCAGGTGATGGACAGTTTTCGGAATCTGAACTGCTTACATCATGAGCACGGCGCTCTCCCTACTGCCCTGGGCCTTGCTCTGGTTTGCTGGGGAGGCTTTGCAGGGCCTCTTGGCTGGGATACCTCTCCCATGTCCCATGTTGCTACCCCTGGTCACAGCCATACTGCTGGGCACTGGTGCCGTGAGGACCCTGAATGGACATGGAGCCCACGGGGCAGCAGCTGGTCATGAGGTGGCATCCAGATGGTCCAAAACAGGTTTCTGTTCATTAGGAATAATCATTGCAATAAAAACACAGAGTGAAAGAAAACCCTCTACTGACTATGTGTCTGCTGAGTTGGATGGGGAAGTGCAGTGAGGAAGGTGAGGACTGAGAAGAGATGAGGGAGGGAGAGGAAAGGAGAGAAGGGAAGTGAAAGGGGAGGGAGGATGAGAGTGAAGAGGGGGATGCAGGAGGAGAGGAAGAGAGAGGGTGGTGGGAAGGAGCCTGGGAAATGAGCCCCGAAGCCGGTTCCCGACCCTCGCGGGTGCGTCAGAGCTGATCTTCCAGGAGAGGTGGCCTGGCAGGGCTGACCCTTAGGAAGTGAGGGCCGGGGGGAGCTGATTGGCCCTCAGCGCGGGGCTGTTGCTGTCCTGAGATGTGGTTGACGGTTATCCCGAAGAGGTCATCCGCACAGCCACCGTTTGCTGTCAGGTTGGAGACAGAAGTGCTCCTCCCATGGGTTTTCTGTTTTGTGGATTTTTCCTGGTTTAGCCGAGTGGCCTGTCATTGGAAATGTCAGGGATTACTCACGTCTCCATTCTGCAGAGCAGTCGCCAGCTTTGCATCCTGTAGCTGTTGGGGACGTCACTCCCGTCGTGTCGTTAGGCCAGTGCCAGCCCAGCGTGGAAGCTGCAGCCCGGGGTGCTGGGAAGCCTGCGGGGGTCTTGCTGCCGGAGCTGTGGTGAGAGTCGTGCTCTGGAAGAATAACATCTGTTGAGCAGAGCCTGGCGAGAAGGGAGATGCTGCCGTTGCAGCAGTATGTGGAATTTCAAATGACGAACGAAACATGCCTTTATTACCAGAGCTCCATGCTCTGTGTTTCTTCAAATGGCAATATTGTGCTGAAATGAATTTGCTGTTAATTGGTTGCCTCATGCAAGGCAGTGTGCTTGGGAGCAAAGTAGGTTGTGGACTTATCTACAAAGCTTCCTCCTCTCAACAGACTTTAATCAGTTGGATGGTGCTACACAGGAATACATGAGAATTCGTGTGAGAAAGGCGATAGATACAGACCTGTGTGACTGGCAGGTGGTGGGGGGAGGTTTGAGAGAAGCTTTTGGCTGAAGCGGTGTTGGGTGCAGGTGCTGAAGTGTGATGTCTGGCTGGATGGAAGAGCGCATGCCTCTGGGCTGCGGGAAACAGATAAAGGAGGAGATGGGGAGACGTGGGTCATGTCTTAGGAATGGCAGCAATTCAGGCAGACCCAGGATCAGGCTCCCATAGGGGAGGAGTGGATGTCAGGACCCAGGGAGTGTGGGGTGGGGGTCATGCCCAGGCCTCTGTGGGGCTTGCTGCTGTGTCAGCAGGGCTGCATGCTTGGCCTCTTTAAAACTGTTTCCTGATCCATAAAATGGGCACGACAAAATCCATCTTGTGACACTGTGAAGCTTAAATGAGATGATCTACATAGTGTCTTCCTTCCCTTCCTGACACGTCATAGACTCACAGCTATGGTGACAGCGACCGGCTGGATGGAATGCTGGAGCCACTTTGTGCCTGATGAAGCCGCATGGATTTATGCAGTGCTGCGACTCTCTCTGAAAGCCTTTGGTCGGGGCAGTGGCAGCCTTGAGTGGCTCTTGGCGTACTTCAGTCTGTGGAGTGCAAGGTTGGCTGGAGCTCCGAGGCCATTGATACTATCCAGGGGTGAGCTGATGGGACCCTAAAACATGGGGGAAGACCTAGAGGACTTGGCTGCCAGAAGCACTGTAGATTTCTGGCTTCCAGAACTTGCTGACTTATGGATATAGGAAGGTAAACCCAGATGGCTCCAAAATTTTAAGTCGGGAAGAAAGGTGTGAGGGTAGAATTGCTGACTAGGTCATGGTTGCCATGTCCGTTTCTTTCTGGCCATCCTCTCTCCTCCCTCCCCCTGCCTTTGTGGGCAGGAGGGCCTGTGCCTGGACAGCAGTCTATTTCATGGTGACGATGGCTGATTATTACCCTGCAATAAGAAGTCTCTCCACTTTATTTTGCAGCAGTAGTTAAATAAATTTAAGGAGTGATGGTGTAGTGGTATTTGTTTTGTTTTTGCTTTTTAAAGAAAAAATAAAACAAATGAGTGTCATTTAACTGAATGTTATTCTCAATTTCATTGATCACTTTGAGAGGCCACACATGCTTCAGTTTGTTATTTTGCGTTTGAATTTGAGCTAGTTCATTTTCTTACAGGAATGCCAATTATTCTGTTGTCATGCATCATTATGTATCTCAAATTGTATTACTATAATACTTACCTGAATTACCTCCCTTGTTTTGGCTTTCACAAAACTCAAATCTGTGTTAAACACAGGATGGTGCATCATCTCCATTGAGGGTTGTTCAAAAGTGTGACTTTTCCTGGCATGCTTTTGAGAATCAATGACATTATTTTATAGAAACACTTTGTAGCTGACACCAAAGCTAGAAGCTTCTGTAAAGGGCAGGGTAGGCAACGTGTTATGCTTTGTGGGCCACAGAAGTCTCTGCATATTCTTTTTCTTTTGTTAAAACATTAAAGTGTAAAAATCACTTCTGGTTCCCCGGCCAAGGCTTGGGGATTGTGGTTTGCAGACCCTTGACCGCAACTTACCTAAAAGCTGATCTCCCATGCGCTGAGCAGGAGCCCACTTCATTGCTTCAACCAGGAAGCCACTGCCCTCATGCTGGAATTTACTTCAAACAAACTAGGAAGCTCTGGCACCGCTGCTCATTTCCGCCCTGTTGCAGGCCATCTAAAATACAGAGTGTACCTTGGCATTTTTGATTTTGTTACTCCTCTTGAACGGCTCTGAGATGGCTCATCGCGGGTAGACACTTGCAGAAACGATCAGGCAGAGCCACAGCCATCTTGCAGATCAAATGAAGTTTTTTCCGAAAGCTTGTTACAGGCTGAAATTTCTGATCCCTTTCCTTCTACTGATCTGGTATGATTGGTTTCTTTTTTGCTCCCATTTGGGTCTATGAAACTTATTGAACAGCGTCTCCCCCCAACGGTAGAACTCTAGCTCTGATTTCACACGTGAGTTCGTATCCTCCTCATTTGCGAGGAGAAAGCACTTCAGGTCCTGGGTGGCTTTCGTCCCCTCCCTGCACGTGGATTGATGTGGGAGGTATTCGAGGTGTGTGAACTCGCTACCCCCAGAGCCTCCTGGCTCACTCCCTGGGCCACACTCCTCCCTCTTGGGGGCTTGGTGGTTTCTGCTGTGCTTGTGCCAACACGACAAGGCTGAGTGGAGCTCCAGGGCTGTGACAGCTCACGCAGCTGTGGCATTAGTGCAGAGAACTGCGGGGATACAGCTGCCCTTGCTGTGATGCTTCGAGTGTCGTAGTTGGTGTGGGAAGCTGGGTGGGACGTGGATGTCCCAGGATGGGACGGGAGCCTCCCCTCAGCCTCTATCAAACACTTCTCAGCCAGGCACAGTGACTCATGCCTGTAATCCCAGCGCTTTGGGAGGCTGGGGCAGGCGGATCACCTGAGGTCAGGAGTTTGAGACCAGCTTGGCCAACGTGGTAAGACCCTGTCTCAACTAAAAATTAGCGGGGTGAGGTGGTGTACACCTATAGTCCCAGCTACTCTGGAGGCTGAGGCAGGAGGATCCCTTGAACCTGGGAGGCGGAGGCTACAGTGAGCAGAGATCACACCACTGCATTGCCTCCTGGATGACAGCGAGACTCTGTCACAGAAAAACAAAACCAAACTTCTCTATGTCATGTTGACTGGTTCTCACAGCTTGTAAGCAGAGGAGAGAATGTTTGGCAGAAATATTCAGATGACGTAGGAAGTCTTTTCTGATTAAGAGAATCAACAGCCCAGTTAATTATCTGCCGACTTTCAGTCGTGTTGTGGCTGGGAGCAGGCGTGGCTGTTAAAACAGATGCCTGTCTTTGGGAGGCTGAGATGGGTGGATCATGAGGGCAGGAGTTTGAGACCAGCCTGACTAACATGGTAAAACCCCATCTCTACTAAAAATAAAAAAATTAGCTGGGTGTGGTGGCATGCACCTGTTGTAATCCCAGCTATTCAGGAGGCCGAGGCAGGAGAATTGCTTGAATCCAGGAGGTGGAGGTTGCAGTGAGCTGAGATCGTGCCACTGCTCTCTGGTCTGGGCGACAGAGTGATATTCTGTCTTAAACCCCCAAAAATGGTGCCTGTCCTCCTTCCACCAGAGCTGGGTTTGATTTGGCAGCTCTGAGATGGGGCCCTGGATACGTGTAATTCCAGATTCTCAGATGACGCTGATCTGGGCTCTGTGCAACCAAGTGAGTCTTAACATTTAGCTTCTTTCCAATTACAAATAGTTATTTTTCCCTTTCTAAATAGGTCAGTTCATCTCAAAGAGATTTGAGCCACCAGAACATCAGTTCTGAGATGGCTCCCTCAGCATTCGATGGTGTATGGAATGGGATTTCTCTCATCTGAGCCTTGGTTCAGAGGCAGTACGTGCTGTGGATGACATGTCTCTGTTGCATGCTACCTGTGCATCACAGCAGCCACAGACGCTGCTCCTCATGGTGCCCGTGAGCCAGGCCATCTGTCCTATGGGCCTGACTTTGAGCAGCTGTGGGCCACGGCTGCACCTCGCTGGGACTCTCAGAGTTGTTGTTGTTGTCTTTGAAAACACTGCCTCCATGATGAGAGACTCAGGAAATCTCGTCCAGGGGTGTTGCTGTGAAGAAAGCCTGGGCTTCTCTGTGCTGGGGCTCACGGGCCCTCACCCTCTGGAGAGGGCAGGAGAAGGTGCTGACACCTGTCTCCTCAGCACCGGTATCTGTTTTGCTATCTGAATGTGTAAGCATCAAAGTCTAAATGAACTGTAAAAATATCAGTGTGCGGCGTGTTGGTGCTGTTTGTTTGTGGCATGCTACTCGAGAGGAAAGACAACTGTAATGTTCCAGGATTTGGTGGCGCTTCTGGTGGGTCAGTGGCACATGCACCAGGTGAACTGGCAGCAGCAACACCGCTTCTGAGGAAGGCCTGGCGTGGTCACCCCGCAAGGGTCAAATTAAAAAGCATGTTGGTAAGATTCCTGGCCAGGCTTTTAATAAATAGTAACTATGATTACAGTTTAAAAATGGGCAAAAAAAATTATGTTTCTTCAGACGCTCTAAAATGTAAGCTATGACTTTTTTTTGGACTGAAGATCTTAGAAAGTCCTAAAATAAGGCATTGATTTTAGAAGTTTCTATTCTTAGAGCATGTCCCAGTGTTGAGATAGGTTTTTTTTTTTTTTTTTTTTTTTTTTCTGGTGGGTTTGGAATCCGCCCCTCACTGTCAGGGTTCTGACAGCGTCTGAATGCCGGCCTTTGCAAGAGTCCAAGGCGCTGCCTCTAGCAGGAGAGCAGGTGATATGGATCTGAAACAGCAAATCAAAGCCGGGCATCCACACGGCCCTACCTGCTTCCCAGCGTGTGAAGTGCTGGTCAGTGGTTTCCTTCCACCCTTGGACTCAGTTATTAGACTGTTATATACCTCGGAGCAGGGCACCAGCCTGGGAGGTTAACTCCTGCTTTAGTCTCCTTGCTGCGCTGGACTCCGTTACGTAACTGTAAGCACATATTTTTATGCTTGGGTTTTGGGCAACTGCGGGAGTTGGAAATTTAAGTGCATTTGATGATATGCCTTTAAAAATGAAACTTGCATGTAGCAAATGGGAAACACACCATTTTACATCCTTATTCCTTTAGCATGTGTGAATTCCGTGGTTTTAAATTCTAGGTGAAGTTGTGTTAGTAGTCTGTGGAAAATGCCATCTCTTATGATTGGAAAAACTGATTGCTCCTCATATGCCTTGTTTAAAAAGAGCTCAGATGGAAAAGGGATCTTCTGGGCTGACTAGCTGCCGACAGTTTCACTGCATGTGAGATGTGTGGTTTTGAAAGTTTGACTGCATTACAGGGGTGTGTGTGTTTGTCTAGGTCTTTTTTTTAGAACTCAGATACTGTTTCGTATTTTTAGGAGTCTCATGGTTTCCTCAGCTGAATTTAGATTTGTGGAAGGGCGGTACTCTTAAGGTTCTTAAACGCTGCATACGTACAAATGCCAGCATGATGCTTTGTACAGAGAGGACGTTGACGCCTGGTCTATTGATGGAATGGACGTGTTCTCCTGCCTGTGCTCACCCGAGGCCCTGATACTGACTAGGGGTGGTCCGGGCTCCATGGAGGGCTTCCTAACCGATTAGGAGAGTGACGGCACCACCCTCTCCTGCAGCACCCGGTTTGCCATTGAATAGAGGAAGGGAAATTGCTGGTAGCAAAGAACCCTGCTGAGTGGTTCTGGCGCAGTCCCCCTGGGTCACAGTGAAGATGCCGTCCAGGACTGTGGCCGTCTGTAGGCTCAGCTGGGCTGGAGGTTCTGCTCTAGGATGCTGTGCTGACATGTCTGCGAGTGGAGGCCTGGTCCTCCACACCTGCCAGGCACATCCCTGCCCAGGGCTGCTCCTTTCCCCAGAGACGTCTTACGCCCAGTGTCAAGGTGACCAGTCCCCTGGCCGTGTCCCATGGGCCACACTGACCAGCCCTGAGCTCTGCAGGAGGGAGCACACAGCTGTGTGGGAACATGGAGGGCTGGCTCCTGGGCTATCTGAGAAGCTCTGGGTGTTGTCTTAAAGCTGAGGAAAATGGCAGAATCTGGCTGTGCGCCAGAGAGAGGAGAGCACGCGTGTGGGTTTGATAGGCCATGAAGGTCGGGACAGGGCTACGAAGGACTCGGGTGCACAGGTCCCTTCCAGGGTCAGGGTGCACAGCATGTTCTTCTCTGTGACTCAAGGCACGCACTTGTTGAGGGTGGTTTTCTGTATTTTCTTTGAGGTGTCAAGAAAAAGGTTGTTTTCAATGCGGTGGGTGTTGGGGGTGAGTCTGGGGCTGTTGATTCCAGTGGAATGTCCTGAAATGGAAGTGTGGGCAGGACGGAGGGCCAGGCCCCAGCGGGCAGGGTGGCAACATTGTGGAGGGAGAGGGGCTTGTTTCATGTGTCCAGCAGATGGTGACATGTTGGAGTGATAGGGTCTGAGGGAAGAGCCATGTTCAGTATAAGGCTGTCAAGTTTGCTGAGGAACCTCCAAAATGTCCTGGTAGAGATGGGTAGCAGCTGCCAGGGAGTATGGCTCTCCCTCTCGGGAAGATGCAGGTGGCTGTGTGACGACACTCTGAGGTCCGAGTGCCAGAGATGGTGGCGTGCACAGCGGGGCCCAGGACAAGCCTGGGATCCGACTGTGGAAGGGGTGGGAGTGGGTGCTGTCCCGGGATCCGACTGTGGAAGGGGTGGGTGGGTGCTGTCCTGGGATCTGACTGTGGAAGGGGTGGGTGGGTGCTGTGAGGGAAAGGCTGCTGCAACTGGACTCTAACGGGATTTCCATGAGAATTTGAGGTGTGTTGGGGGCAGGGTCAGGAGCAAAGGCTTGTTTCCTCTACTCAGCGGCCGCTCCTGCAGAGCTGGGCAACAGTGGAGGTCATGCAGGAAGGTGTTCGCTGAAGACTGTTCTGTGACTTGAAGACGCGTGCTCCTCCCGTGAGTGGAATGGAGACTAGACGCCACGTGGCTTGTTGAGAGCGACGTCCTGTGTGACCCCGTGCATAGTGGGCTTACAGCAGAGCTAGTCCTTCCTTTATAGATTCTTTTCAGAGTTCGCCTGCCTTTAGATTCTCTGATTAGCGCGTCTGAGGTGGGTCCCAGGAGTCTGCCACCTGCTAGGCCAGGAGGTTCCCCGCATGTGGCTGGTCCCCAGACACCCTGAGAGCCGCAGCTCAACAGGATCACCTGAGTTTCTTAAATGCGAGTCACCTGCCTTCTCTTCTCTGCTTTCACGCCTCCCCCAGGGTGGGCCGGTCCTGTCAGCCGCAGAGATACCTGCATGCTGGGGCTCCAAGGAGATTGGGGGTGTGCCTGGTCACCCAGGGAGATTTGGTGACTGAGGATGCTCTGTCATAGTAGCCAACATGTCCTTATTTTTTCACTTTTAATGAAGTTCAGTTATTAGGTTTTTTCTGATGCACAATGATGTCCTTATGAAAAACTGGTGATCAAGGAAGCAAACAAGTGTGGGAAAATGATCCTGCCCTTAAACCTAAAAAACAATAAAACAGCGAAGAGCCCTGAAGAGCCCATGAACCTCCTCATGGGGGAGTGAGGAGAGACCTCAGTAATGGCTTAAAAAAAAATCAGATAATACTGAAGAAAACGTAAACTAAATTTTGGGTCTCATTTGGGTAAAGAGATTGTGGTTTACGTTTTGTAGGCATGCATTTTTACACTTATTTATTTTTCTTTGTTGGATTTAGAATTAGTTGCGATAAACATGATTTTTTTAAATGCAAAAAAATTACTTGGGGTAAGTATACGAAGTCTAATCCCTTTGTGATATTTCTGTACTGTGAGACTCCATATACAAAAGTGAAGCCCAGACTGTCCGTCTCTAACGAACCAGAGAGAAGTGGTCATCTCCTGCAGGCCGGTCTGGCCATCCTCCCAGTCTTGGGCACACCTGCATCACTGGTGTTTCCTGCCAGGCTGTGACTCTGTGCCCAGGTTTCAGGAGCACATGGAAGTTTTCCTGGGGGCTCCTGCTTTGTCCTGGCTCCTGGAAGCACAGCCTTTTGATGAAGGACTCACTCCCCACTGCCGGGCAACTCGGTGACTGCCCCCCAGGCTGTATTTCTCGCAGAGAATACAGAGGGGCGCAGAGAGTCTGCACGGTGTCCTGGCCTTGGAGCCAGCTCTAGGACTCCACGGCGGCCTTGCCTCTGCCCCTCATCTGGGAACAGGGCAGTGGGGAGGAGAAGGGAACCAGGGTCTCGCCCCTTCTGTGCCTCAAGAACACGGGAACACATGGTCCCACTCCCTCGCACCATTCACAGCCCAAGGTTGTGTGAAGTATTTAAGTTACTTTATAACTTATAACCCCCCTTGACAGTGATGTATTTTATATAAGCAGCACATAGAAAGTGGTAATTTAATACCCTTTCAAGCACGATCTAAACAATAAGGAGCAGATATCACTGTAGAAAAGGTTACTTTCTCCAGGAAACATTTATCCACTGCAGATGGAAATGAATCATCGCTTCCTCCTCGGCTCCTTCTGATGAGCCTGTGAAATTCTGTCCTGTTCACCACTCTTACAGTTACAAGTGTATACCTTTTTTCCTATGATGTATATTTCTTGCCTGTGCACCACTGTTACAGTTACGAGCTATACCTTTTCTTCTATGATGTATATTTCTTGAAGGCAGAGACTAAATCCTAATTCCACAGTATTTGATGCACATACTCAAGAGATAATTGTTTGAATGAATGGGTTAATGGAAAATAGAAGTGGTGACAACTTTTAATTCATTATGCCAAACTTCAGGTGCTTACATGCAAAATTTTATGGTCCTTTGGATAAACTGGGCTTCTGTGCAGGGTGGTTAGAGATTGTGGGAATGCGGCAGATGGCTCTGTGGCTCTAGGCTCACGAAGGGCTTGAGGGACTTAGCGGCGGCACCTGTGTTGAAAACTCAATTCCGCAAATCCTGAGTGACCTGCCAGCACACACAGCTCTGCTTCCCAGCTGATTTCTGCAGAGGCTTCTCCTGAACGCCCCAGGTGAACGTGAATTCAGCCGGCACTGCTGGGCTTCCACAGCAAGTCAGGTGCAGGGATGAGGGAGAGGAGGGGCAGGACCCAGCTCTTCCTGGGCCCCAGCGCCCGTGTGGGGACGCTGCCTGGCCTGGCTCTTCTTAGGGAGGTCAGGGAAACAGTGGCATGGAGGGTCTGTTGGCATGAGCCTCTTGCTGAAACATGGATCCCAGGTCTGTGTGGGAGGCAAAATAGAAATTGATGTGGATATCCTCAGTAACATAGCAAATATGGGCTCTTCCCTAGGGTGGCTGACCCTCTCCCTCATCTGCTGAGCAAAGGCTCGGCCTTCTGGGTGTCCACAATGAGCTTTTCCCAAGCTCTGTCCACTCTGTGGAGACGGCCGGAGCCAGGGCAGACATGTGTTTGTCACTTTTTCTTGAGACAGAGTCTCGCTCTGTTGCCCAGGCTGGAGTGCAGTGGCGTGATCTCGGCTCACTGCAAGCTCTGCCTCCCCGGTTCACGCTGTTCTCCTGCCTCAGCCTCCCAAGTAGCTGGGATTACAGGCGCCACCACCATGCCCGACTAATTTTTTGTGTTTTTACTAGAGACGAGGTTTCACTGTGTTAGCCAGGATTGTCTTGATCTCCTGACCTCGTGATCCGCCCACCTTGGCCTCCCAAAGTGCTGGGATTACAGGCGTGAGCCACCGCACCCAGCCGGGTGTTTGTCACTTTTTGAAAGCTACATTTAAGGGATGAAATAGACTGAACAGAATTACCTATTTTTGAATAATACTTAGTCTATCAGAACACTTATAGTTAATGTATTTGAATAATAAGGAAGAAATTTCCCTCTCTGTTTCCAAAGCAAAAGTATAAATAACCTTTTACTTGGCAGGGACGTCACTCTATTTCTAAAAAGCCAGCAAGCACTATTCCTGAAATAGACCGATCTGTTCCTCTGCGTAGACCCTATTAACATTTTAGCTACATCTCTGCCGTATCTTGATGTGATAGATTATAGAAAATTTCTCGCTACTGGAACTTCACGATGCTTTCCTTTTAAACATCAGATAGAAAGTATGGATAGTAAATCTCAGATTAGTTGCCATTCTTGGTCTTGGTAGAGCTGCCACCGACAGCCCCCGTCACTTACAACAGAGTGTCTCTCTCCAGCAACCCAGCTTAGATTGCACACTGAGCCAGGCTCACCCAGGATTCAGTGCAACGTCTTGCAAAGCTGTAGCCACTGCTCTCAGAAGAGACTTGAGAAGCCCTCCCTTTGATGCCTGCGTGTGGCTGTTCTCAGATCACAGTAGCTGCAGCAGCATCTCAGGGGATGCTGGCAGGGGTGTCCTGGGTATGACACTGCGGCAGCACCTGCAGCATCTGAACGAAATGGGCCGTGACATTGGGCAGCCTAGGGGAGTCCAAAGCCGCATTTCAAAGGTGCAGTGGCCCGAGGTGAACCCCAGAGCCTGGCACTGAGGTGCCTGGAGTTGACCTGTCACAACTCCATTGAGAGAGCTGGCTGAATTCTGTACCTGCGTGGGCAAGATGGCTGTGTTTGCTCTTGGACCCTTCCCAGGCCAGGGCTAGGGAGGTTGTCTGCACAGCTAGTGGGAGCTTGACTGTTCACACGCGGGGCTGAGTCCCTCACCTTTCTCTGAGCCCAGGGAAGATGGACATACTGCTGTGACACAGCCAGCCTGGCAGGAGGAAGGCGCGCGTGGGTTTGTGCACCGAGGCCTCCTTCCTCTTGAGGAGCAGGAAGGGCGTTTGGGATCCTGCTTCCAGCTGCTTTCCCTTGCTGGGTTCTTGGCCTCGGGGGCCAGGAGAAGCTGAGTGCAGACCTGAAGCCTGGACCCCTTCCACAGCCTCCGCGGCGCTTGTGGTGGTAAGTGGGATGTGGCATTTGGAACTCCAAGCCCTACCCTGGCATGCCTGCCCCTTGGGGCATCTCAGGCACCTGCTGTGTGCCGGGCTTCATGGCGGGGTAGGCGGCAGCAAGGGCTGTGGGGAGGAGGGGGCATGGTACGTGGACGATCTGGAGAAGCATGAGGGAGGCACTTGAGGCAGTGACAGCAGAGCCGAGACCTGCAAGGAGGGGACTGGCTGGGGGGTGTTGGAGCTCAGAAGGCTGCCTGTACCAGAGCCACAGTGTCCATTGAGGGCAGAGGGAGGACCGAGGACCGGGGAAGCCATGTGCATGGTTCGCATCAGGTATGTACCAGAGCCACAGTGTCCAGTGAGGGCAGAGGGGACACCGAGGCCCAAGGAGGCTGTGTGCATGGTTCGCATCAGGTGTGCAGGCCTGCCTGGCTGTGCTGCCCTTCTCAGTCCTGGCTGGGCCTGGGGTCCCAGAGGGAAGGGAACATCCTTGCGTCTCCCTCTTCTTGCTTTCCTGTTGCTTCCTGGTCAAGGAATGCTTGTTTATTGCAACTCTGGCAATTATTCTGAATATTAAGAGGAGTTTCACAAAATTGTAGGGGCAGAGGAGCTAGGGGTTCATTTTTTTTCTCCACCTGATTTTACACGAGGCTTCTGTCATCCCTTAGTGTGCAGGCAGAGTGCAGATGCTCTGCGGTTATTTGTCCAGGAGGAGAAGAGCTTCTGGGAACTCACAGATCTGATTGTTGCAATAGCACTGACATTTTTACATGGAGAATGCTGATATCTGTAGTAAACGGAGTAAAACTTCAGTAGCCTCAATATAAAGATGCCGAGATAATCTTAGAGCCACTTTGTCCATAGATCCTTCTGCAGCATGGAACTGCAGCGTCTATCAGCCTCTGTGGTCAGTGGCCACCTGTGGGTAATTGAATGCTTGAAGTGCAAATGAGAAACTGAACTTCTAATTTAATTTTAGACAAATAGCTACATGGGCTGGGCGCCGTGGCTCATACCTGTATTCCTAGCAGTTTGGGAGGTCGAGGCAGGTGGATCACGTGAAGTCAGGAGTTCGAGACCAGCCTGGCCAACATGGTGAAATCCCGTCTCTACTAAAAATACAAAAAATTAGCTGGGCATGGTGACAGGCACCTGTAATCCCAGCTACTCGGGAGGCCAAGGCAGGAGAATTACTTGAACCCGAGAGGCAGAGGTTTGCAGCAAGCCGAGATTGTGCCACTGCACTTCAGCCTGGGCGACAGAGGGAGACTCTGTCTTAAGAAAAAAAGATTAAAAAAAAAAAAAAAAAAACCTACACGTCCCTAATTGCTTCTGTAGGAGATCGCATGGTTCCAGAAGGTAGACCTTGTGTTGGGGACTCTGCATTGTCAGGCTGGAGACACAGTCTCCCTTCCTAGCAGCGTGGGCCCCTGGGCTGCCCTTCTACCAGAAGGGGTGGTGGTGTCTCTGGAGGTATCTGTGGACTCAGATCTATGTGGATTAGTGACTTGTGTTACTCACAGATACTTAATTTTATGGGTAAATAAATACCCAGACTTGCTGCGAGCTTCAGGGCAAGAATCGGGAGTAGGGAGTGAAAAGTGATGAGGGCACCCGTGGCTTGTCCTGCTGCCCCTGGCACCTGGTCGGGGGGTCCCCTCCCCTCTGAAGCCCCTGGCACCTGGTCGGGGGTCCCCTCCCCATCTGAAGCCCCTGGCACTTGATCGGGGGCTCCTCCTCTCTGAACCCCCCGGCACCTGGTCGGGGCACCCCTCCTCTCAACCCCCCAGCACCTAGTAGGGGCGCCCCTCTCTCTGAACCCCCTGGCACCTGGTCGGGGCGCCCCTCCTCTCTGAAGCCACCAGACCCTCCTGGCCTGCAGTGCTGCTTCTCCAAATGCTGCCCTTGGCTGTTTTCCAGGAGTCACTGGCGCCCGAGCAGGCTGCATGTGTCACTTCTGCACGGTTTTGGGGTGTCGGTGAAGCTCATTCGTCTTGTCTTCCTTCTCATGTGCCACATCTCACCTGTTGGCTGGTGGGTGGGTCTGTCCGAGTCCATGTGTGTACGCGTTGTGCGTTCTCAGGCTGTACTTGGTGCTTAGGTGACAAGGACGTCTTACAGCAATGGACTGTCTGCTCCAAAGGGCGCGGTATGTGAATTGAGACATGGTTTACTTGTGGGGTTTAAATTTTCTGGGTGTTGGAGGCAATTAGGGGAAAAAAGGTCTAAAAAGGCCCCTGGGGATGAGGGAGGCGATAATGAAAAAAATGACTTTATACACACTTAGCAGTTGATTTAATTTGAAGGTGAATTTTGCATTTTGGGGACTCTTAAAGCTACTGTTTGTAGGGATTCCTTGATGAGCTTCTTGTTTTTTGTCAAGTAGAAAGTAAAGTGGATCGGTTTTGCCTTTAATTCCGACTAACTAGAATCTACTTCCCTTTTTCTCCCATTCATGTTAGGGTGGGGATTGGACTAGAAGAGCTGTAGGATCTTTATTTCTGATCTTAAATGAATTTTTTCTTTACTCACTTTTTTTTTTTGGTGAGCTGCTATTTTTTCCTGCAATGCACTGTTCTTTGGTTTGGGAAATGTGCCATATTTGTACCGTGCTTTAAATGTACACAATGGTTCTAAATTGCTACTTTAAAGTTAGATATAACATCTTAATTAAAATGTCATCCATAAATCAGGCACAGTCTGTGAGGTCGTGCAAGCATGGAAGCTCCACGGTCTGAGGCCTGGAGACCCCTCTTGCCGCTTCCCTCCAGCCGTGTCTCCTCCCCCGGCCACGTCCCCTCTGGCCACGTCTCCTCCCCCCACCACACCATGTCACCCCGCATCCCCCGCCAAGTCACCTCTGGCCACATCACTTCCCTCCCAGCCACATCACTTCCCTCCCAGCCACATCACTTCCCTCCCAGCCACATCACCTCTGGCCTCGCTGCCTCCCTCCATCCCTCCATCCCGGTGGCCTCCGCGGCTCCTGCTGGCTGCCCTTCTGAGGGTCTGTTCGAGGCTCCTTTCCTGTCTTCTGCTCCTGAGTGGGTCTCGGGCCTGGATGTTTCACAGGACACAAGTTTCTTCCCTTCCAGCCGTGGGTCTCTGGGCGACAACTCCAGAGAGGGCACCAAGCTCTCCTTACCCACCTGGGGGCCCTGAGCCCTGACTGCCAGGGCTTTCCTGGGGGGTGGGGCAGACTCATGTGTGAATTGGACTGAAAAGGTGCTTCCAGGAATCCTCGTTTTAAGTGCACTGGGGCGGAGGTGGGGACAGGGGACCACCATACCACCTGGTTTGCTCAGAATTTGGTCCCGATCACAGCCAATGAGGCAACACAAGCACCTCCTAAATGAAGCATTCCAGACTGCTTTTACACATGACAGTTGTGATGGCTGAAAAAGGCTTCACACAATGAGTGAGTTTTGAGCAGCATTTGAAGGAAGAACAGGTCCCTGCAGGTGGAAATGAGAGATAAGGGTGACCCAAGCCATCAGCAGCTGCGGGTGGGGTGGTGTGGGCTTCCCAGGGATGGTGGGCGTGGCTGAAATGCAGGAGAGGGCAGGGGTGCGATGGAACAGCAGGGCAGCGTTAAAATCCCCCTGCAGAGAGGGACGTGACAGATTTTATCACATGTATAAACTGAGAGATGATTTGAGGATGATTTCTGGGAGCCCGTGGGAAGAGCACGTGGTCATCATCAGTTCTCTGGGTCTCTGAAAACAGTCATGCCTCTGCCTATCTTGTGAGTTATTGTGAAGATCAAATCAGATAATCTTCAGCGAGCCTTGTAAATGCTAAAGCTCATGACAGAGACTGTTCCAGCCCGCTTGTCTCCACCCTCCCTTCCTCCTGGATAATGTGAACCCTGCTGGGTACCTCGCTGTCTGCCTGCCTTCCTGGTCTGTAACATGAGGCCTGAGTATTTGCTGGGTACCTCGCTGTCCGCCCTCCTTTGTCGTCAGTAACGTAAGCCCTGAGTATTTGCTGGGTACCTCACTTGCCTGCCTTACAGCTGGCTGTGGCCTTGTCACACACACTTGGCTGGCACATAAGCGGAAGTACTCGCCGGGCCTGGGAGGGCTTTCTGACATGTGGGTGCATGCTTTTCCCTGTAGGCTGGAGCTGCAGGAGCCCTCCTAGATCAGAGGACCAAGGCTGTGGCCTCGGGGTGGGGGCTGGGGGAGCTCCCTGGGTTTATTGTGTGGGTGAGAGCAAACTTCAGTCCCGCTGCAGCACCGGGATTCAGGGTTCCCTCTGGAATGTTCTGAATGAGAAACAGGAAGTATGCAGAGGTGCGTCTTCTGAGGATTTGATGGTTATCTTGGGAGAGCACTTGGTGCCCCTGAGCTATGAACCTGCAGAACTGCTTCTTCCACTAACGGCCTTCTTTATCTAAAGAATGACTTACAAACTATGCCACTTCAGATGTAGGTATGTGCAGGTGTGGCCTGATAAATAAACAAATTGACTCTTTCATCTCAAGGAAAATACCTTACATTATTCCCAATGATAGACATTTGAGCTTTCCAGTGAAAATTAAAATATAAAAATCTTGTGTCCACCACTTTTTCATGTGATCAATGGTGATATTGATGTGATTTTTTTTGACATTATATAATGAAACATGGAAGCTGCTCATAACTCTGAACCAGTGTTTTCTAACCAAAGTGTGATTACAAAATCGTGTGCTGGTAAAAGAGCCATTCAAGTGCAGGACAGACCAGTCGGCTTAGAAGGAATTGGGGCAGAAAGGCCCGTCGACCAGTGTCCAGACTCTGCGTTGCAGACAGCCTGCACAGAAGTGCTGCTTGTTGCATTTGGCAGCAGAGAATACCTAAAATTATCTGAAAACACAATGAAAATACTTCTTCCTAACTGTATATAAGCATGGGGTCGGACTTTCTTCATAAACTTCAACCACAGCTCTGCAGCCCACTGAACGCAGATGCAGGCATGAGAACCGTGCTGTCTGAGGTGTAGAGAGGTGTTAGGTGTTTTCACAGCAGCACAAACTGTTGCCACACTGCTGCTTATTTTGGAAAATGGTTTTTTCTTTAAGACTGTGTTGTTTATTACCATGTAATGACTTTATTTAAAATAAATTTGTTACTTTTTTTTTGTTTTTTTGAGACAGAGTCTTGCTCTGTCACCCAGGCTGGAGTGCAGTGGCGTGACCTCAGCTCACTTCAACCTCCACCTCCTGGGTTCAAGCGATTCTCCTGCCTCAGCCTCCCAACTAGCTGGGACTACAGGCACCCACCACCACTCCTGGATAATTTTTATATTTTAGTAGAGATGGGGTTTCACCATGTTGGTCAGGTCGGTCTGGAACTCTGACCTCAAGTGATCCACCTGCCTCGGCCTCCCAAAGTGCTGGGATTACAGGCATGAGCCACTGCGCCCAGCCTCATGAGAAAGCTTTTTGTGATCTTTAATAAAATACAAAGGGTTCCTGAGACCCAAAAGTTTGAAAACCACTGGCTTAAACCGACAACAAATTGTCCACGATTCTTCAGTGTACCTTCTAATCTGGTGCTGGAGAAAGGATGTAAGGGGTTGCTTTACTTTTTTCCTTTCACAACTCAGTGGTCCTGGGACAACTGGATATCCACATGGAAAAGGGTGGACTGGACCCTCCCTCACCCTACACAAAAAAATGTCTCAAAATGGATCCAGCGTAAGAGCCGATAGTGTGAGACCCATTCTGTCAGTCTGCTAGGTACCGTAACAGACACCACAGACCATGAGGCTTAAACAACAGCATCTTATTTCCTTTGTTCTGGAGGCTGGAAGCCTGGGGTCAAAGTCTGGGCAGGCTTGGATCCTCCGGGGCCTCACCCCATGCTGTGTAGACAGCGTCTTCTCTGTGTCCTCATGGGTTTCTCTTATGTGTGTGTAGCACTGAGGACTCTGTGTGTCTAAATTCTCTCCTATTATAAGAACACCAGTCAGAGCCGGGTGTGGTGGCTCACACCTGTAATCCCAGCATTTTGGGAGGCTGAGGTGGGTGGATCACCTGAGGTCAGGAGTTCCAGATCAGCCTGGCCAACATGGTGAAACCTCATCTCTATTAAAAATACAAAAAATTAGCTGGGCATTGTGGCAGATGCCTGTATTCCCAGCTACTCAGGAGGCTGAGGCAGGAGAATCGCTTGAACCTGGGAGGCGGAGGTTGCCGTGAGCCGAGATCATGCCATTACACTCCAGCCTGGGCAATGAGAGTGAAACTCTCAAAAAAAAAAAAAAAAAAAAAAACAAAAAAAAAAACACAACACCAGTCATATTGGATCAAGGCCTTACTCTTAAGATCTTATGGGACCTAAATTGCCACGTTAAAGGCCCTGTATTTAAATACAGTGACATTTTGAGTTTCTGGGGGTTGTGACTTTAACATGGGAATCCTGGTGGGGGGGGACACAGTTCAGCCCATGACACCCTTAGGGGAGAATCCAGGTGAAACTGTTACGTTGGATTAAGCAATTGTTCCTTAGATGAGACGTCTAAAGCATAACAAGCAACGGAAGAGAAAAAGTATCAAAATTAAAAATGTTCATTTCAGAGGATACTATTAAAGTAAAAAACCCCACAGAACAAGATACATTATCCCGATAAGGGCCTGATATCAAGAATATCTTTAAAAACTCTTACTCAGCAATAAAAAGAAAATCCAACTTAAAAATGGACAAAGGATTTGAATAGACATTCTCCAAAGAAAGATATAAATGCCTTAAAAAGCACATGAGATGTTTAACAGAATTCGTCATCTTAGAAATGGAAATCAAAACCACCGTGAGATGCCACTTCACAACCACTGGGATGAGTAAAACCCCAGTATTGGATGGTGACATGTTGGTGAAGATGGGAAAATTGGAATCTATATATTGCTAGTGGGAGGGGAAGGCAAATGGTACAGTTGCTTTGGAAAAGTCTGGCAGTTCCTCAGAAAAGTTAAGCATAAAATCACCATACGACCCAGCAATTTCACTCCCAGGCATATGCCGAAGAAAACTGAAAACATTTTTACAAAAAAATCTTATGCAAGAATCTTCATAGCAGCATTATTCGTAATAGTCAGTAGAAACAGCCCAGGTGTCTGTCAACAGATGAACGGATAAAGAAAATATATGCACACAATGGAGTATCACTCAGCCATAAAAAGGAACAAAACAGCACGTGCTCCAACCCCAATGAGCCTTGAACGTGAAAGATGCCGGCGCCAAAGGTCACGCCAAAGTCACGCCAAAGTCACGCCAAAGTCACGCACTGTGCGATTCCACTCACCTTGAACGTGAAAGATGCCGGCACCAAAGGTCACGCACTGTGAGGTTCCACTCACCTTGAACGTGAAAGATGCCGGCACCAAAGGTCACGCCAAAGGTCATGCACTGTGTGAGTCCACTCACAACAGGCGTCCAGAATGGGCAAATCCAGAGAAACAGAAGTCAGCTGGCGATTGCCAGGGACTGGTGGAAGGAAGGAGCAGGTGCTGACTCTTAATGGATTCAAGGTTTCTTTTGCGGGTGGTGAAAAAGTCCCAGAATTAAATACTAGTGGTGATTGTTGTGCAGCTTTGAGAATATGCTAAAAAGACTGAATTGTACCCTTTAATATGGGGGATTTTATGGTTTGTAAATTGCTTTTCAATTTAAAAAGAAACTAAAGAACTTATTTGGTGTTGATATTTAGAATGTGAAAGAGACTGTATCCAAAACATGTTACTATGTAACTCACGTCCCCAGAGAGTTAAACTTCATGTTCTGAGGATCTTAAAGGATGTGTTTGAGCCTAGGAGACACAATGATCCATACTATATGTTACAGCCCATCTTACTGATTTCTGTCTCATGTAACAACTGTATGCAGGGAAGACCAACACGTAAACGTGAGCTGAATGCTCTGCAGAAGCACATTCCTCTTACCCAGATGGTCTTTAGTGGTGCAGTAAGAGATAGGGTCATAGCAACGTCAGTTTAATTTCCATGGCAACAAGAATTTGGCACATCTGATGAGTTAGATCTCCCTGCACAGCTCCTAACCCATTTCTGTGTGGTGTCTCTGTACGTTCTCAGTACTGAAATCAGTGATGGCACCTGCACAAACACTTGCCCGGAAATGTGCACAAAGCTGGTGAAGGCAGAGGACAGGCGAGTGGGAAGCATGGCTCAGCCCTTGCAAAGGAGACGGTTATTCCTAACGCAGAAGATTCAGGAACACGATCCTTGGGAAGACTGGTGATGTCCATGGATCTCACCGCTGTCCAGTTGTATCTGTGCAGTGAGTTACCAAAGCCGCCAGAACCACATGTGTTGGTATCGGTGTCATCGTCATCACTCAACGTTTCTGACTTTTCCTGGTGCTGAGGATGACTGCATGTGGCAGAAGCAAAGTGCTGGGCTTAGAAAAGAACTGGGATCTGATTATCTGTGCTATCAAGAGGGGCAGGGTCAGAACCCCCCACTCCCCAATCCGATAAGAACTGGGATCTGATGATCTGTGGTATCGAGAGGGGCAGGGTCAGAATCCCCCACTCCCCAATCTGATAAGAACTGGGATCTGATGATCTGTGGTATAGAGAGGGGCAGGGTTAGAACCCCCCAATCCCCAATCCGATTGTTGAAGAAATAGTTAGCTTGGGAGGGTTTTTATTCCTAAGGCTGAAGCTCGCATTTCTGGAGCCTGGGCTGTCAGCCGTGGTGGTTGGGGAATGCTGGGGCTGTGGTCGTCCGGCCGCCGGCAGCCCTGCTGTGGTGGGTCCTGCCTCTTTGACACCGTTCATTTCTGAAGCTTGTTTTCCCCAGTGTTGGAAGTAGCAGCACTGGAGGAATGGCCTTCTTCCTACAGCAAAGCTCTGCCAGGAGAGGAGAAGACATGGAGCGTCTGTTGAGGGACGTGATGTTCTGGGCACTGCACCATGCGTTCTGCTTCTCAGCGGTGCCTCCCAGTTGATGTTACCGTCACCTGGCATCGCCCAGGAGGTAACTCGCAGATGCCACACTGACGGGAAGCCGCGGCAGTGCAGTTTGAATCCAGGGCCATCTGGAGCACTTCAGCAAGGTCGGGCTGGATGCATGCGCTCCACCCAGTGGGTGGCCTGTGGAGCTGGGGTGGTGTGAGAGCCAGAGGGTCTTGGTGGAACCCTGTCAGATGACAGGAAAGAGGCCCATGAGGACAGGAACCAGTGGATTCGAGGCAGGGAACCGAAGGAGCTCGGAAAGGAGCGAGCCGTCACAGGGTGGGAGGCTCAGGAGCCAGCAGGCAAGTGGGATGTGGCCTCAAGGTGCTGCTGGGTTGGTGAGGGGCCTTTTGTGACTTTTCAGTTGTAGGGGTGGGTGCCAGCTCCCGTAGATAGAAGAGCCAAGTGTCCTGCAGGAGACCAATGTGTGTCCTGGGAGTCCCCAGGGGTGTGTCCTGGCACACAGCCCAGAGGCCCCTGACAAGGCTCAGTGCACCAAGCACACAGCGGATTGTTGGTGCGTGACCCAACGAGAAAATGAGGAAATGCGGTGAGGAGGGCCGAGAGACAGGTGCAGGGATGCACGGGATGGGGTGCGGTCAGGTGGAGGGTTACACCGTGGGGTCCAGGAGAGACGGGTGTGGTCGGGTGGAGGGTCACGCTGTGGGGTGCAGGAGAGACGGGTGTGGTCGGGTGGAGGGTCACGCTGTGGGGTGCAGGAGAGACGGGTGTGGTCAGGTGGAGGGTCACGCTGCGGGGTCTGGGAAATGTGTTGTTTTTGCTTCTTTCTGAGCAGCTAGACCTGAGCATGTCTGTGCTTTGACATTTAACCTGTGCACTGTCCTCGGCAGGGTGTGTGCCTCTGTGACAGAGGACACCTTGGCCAGAGTGGGTGTCAGCGGCGGTGGCCAGACTCAGGGTCCGTGAATGTTGCGTGATAGACGTGTTTGGTACATTCTCAGCTCCTGCCCAGGTGCCTCCCGAGCATTGGGTGTCGTGGCTCCCCACACCCTTCCCATCTGCGTGCAGCACGACCACCACCTTCCTACCATGTGTTTGTCCTATCATGGCTGCCGTGTCTAATGCACGCTTTGCTTTCCAGCTACTTTCCTATAATCAAAACCCTTGAAAGACTTTACCTGTGTTTCAGAGAGGACAGGGTTATTAGTCTTTCATGATTGCTCTGAGGATTTCTAAAAGCAAATGCACCTTACAGGATGCAAGAAATGGGAGACAGTAATTATTACTTTTCTCAGTTAGTCTTTTTATTGTGGTAAAATTACATAGCACTCCCACAATTTTTAAGTGTACGGTTTGGTGTGGCATTAAGTATATTCACACTGTCATGCCATGATCACCGCCATCTTCCTGGTCTCTCCATGCTTGAAACTCGGTCTACCAAACACTAGCTTTCCTCCTGCCCCAGCTCTGGTAAGCACTACAGATTGCTTATAGAATAGGCTTTTTCAGTAAGAGAAGGGGCAAGGGGAAGAGGACTCAAGACTGTCTTGAGATTTGAGGAAGTGTTTTAGGTTTTGCTCTCTGGTTCCCAGTGTAAAGGAACTATTGAAGACGTGGGAAGGTGGAAGGTCTGTGTGATCTCAGGAAGTGCTGGGCCAGGCAGCTTTCCCCCTGTGACGGGGGCACTTGCCCTCAAACACGCCTGAGATAATTGTGTGAGGATGGTGCTGCGTTGTGACAGCTCTGAACTTGGTCTCCTTGGAAGTTACCAAGTACATAGCTTTGGCGTTTACCATATAGTGTCTGCGGGAGATCTAGAATTTGAACATTGTTGACTTTAGAACACACACATCATCTTTATAACACTTTACCTGTTCTCATAAATAGGAAATACGCTGTGTCCTTTTTATTTTGCTGTAATATTCTGTGTTGCAGTAGCAGTAGTTGCAGCGGATGCTACTTCTGATTCATGGTTATTGCCAAACACAAGCTTCTAGAAACCATGTGAAAAGTGAAGGGGAAAGTGGTTTTCTGTAAATGGCTTTTTTGAACATCTTGTTTTTTTCTGGAATATCTGTTGTGGTGTCAAACATTTTCATATTTAGGGGTTTTGTAATGTGTTTTATACTGGTTAGCTTTGGAATCCCATGTTTTTGCGTATTGTGGGTCTGCTTTATCCTGTTATTCTATGATATAGCGTTTTTCAAAACTATTGGTTATTTCACTTTAAAAACCAAAGCAGCTTACAGTATGAGTGTGATTCCTGTAAGAATTTAATTGTAAAATTGATTTGTGTTCAATAAAGTTACTGGAATGACTAGTTAGATCAGTGGACAAAAAGATAAGAACACGTCAAGTCTCTGGACCAGGAAGGACTTCGAAATAATACACGTGATACACAGTAATTTCTTAACAAAATATTAGATTTAGTACCTAACTTTTTAAAACCTCTATATTTTCTATTATAGCCATTCCACAGTGCCCATGGGGTGGGTTGCAGGACTGCGTGTGGATACCAAGGTCTGTGGGCGCTCAGGTCCCTGGTATAAAATGGCATAGTGTTTGCATACGACGTGCACATCCTCCTGCAGACTTTCAGTCATGTCAGGATTGCTCATAACACCTACACCATGTACATGCCATGTGAATAGTTATTAAACCATATTGTTTAATGAATAATAAAGTCTGAATGCTTAGTGCAAATACATTAAAAAAAATTCTTGATCTATAGTTGGTTGAATCCACAGGCCTGGAACCCCAGGATAGAGTACAAACTCTAGAAGCAAAATAAATATTTAAGAATCGAATACAGCAAAGATTAAAGGATTAATATGAGTACTCTATGAAAGGTTTGCTTAATCGATGAGAAATGCCGTAGGAATTCAGTAAACACACAGAATGACGTGAACAGACAACTCACAACTGAGGTCATATAGCAGATTCATGAACACAGAAAAAGTGTTCTTAGTAGTCACGTACATTTAAATTATGTGCTGCTTTTTGCTAATGAGCACATTTTTCAAAGTCATATTACCCGTTGCTTATAATTTGTTTTTGATATAATTTAGAATTGTGACAGTATTAATAGGTACAGTTATCTTTTGTTAAAAATATTGTTTTCAATAAGAACCTTAGAATGTTTATATCCCTTCCTGGGTAATTTGAAGTTCTTAGGCTTATTTGTGAGGTTCTTAAGTTTGGCTGGAGAACAACAACAAAAACCCAAAACACTCAAACCCAGAGGCTGACAACATTGACTTAGATCTGAGAGCACAGGCAGGCCCCATCGTTTCCACTTTGAGACCCTGAACCATCCCTCTCTTGCACTAGCCCCTGTATGGCCCGAGCTGGAAGAGTCCAGGATTGTGGCACCTGTTTATGATGAAAATCTTCAGGAGACTGGGCACAGTGGCTCATGCCTGTAGTTCTAGTGCTTTGGAAGGCCAAGGCTGAAGGATAGCTTGAGGCCAGTAGTTTGAGACCAGGCTAGGCAACCAGATAGCAAGATCCCATCTCTACAAAAAAGAACTAGCCGAGCGTGGTGGTGCACAGCTGTAGTCCTAGCTACTTGGGAGTGGGAGGTTGGAAGGATCTCTGGAGCCCAGAGTTTGAGGCTGGTGTGAGCTGTCATTGTGCCACTGCACGCCAGCCTGGGTGACAGAGCAAGGTCCTGTCCCAAAAAAATAACTCGGGAAGCATTTGTTATCCTCAGAGGATACGGAGTCTAGAAACATAAAAAGCTTAAAAATTTAAAATAAATTCACAGACAGGCTCACGGCTGTTATCCCAGCTCTTTTGGGAGGCCGAGGCAGCAGCAGATCGCTTGAGGCCAGGAGTTCAAGGACTAGATTGGCCAACATGAAGAAACCCCGTCTCTACCAAAAATACAAAAAATAGCCAGGCATGGTGGCGCATCCCTGTAATCCAAGCTACTTGGGAGGCTGAGGCAGGAGAATCGCTTGAACCTGGGAGGTGGAGGCTGCAGTGAGCTGAGATTGCCACTGCACTCCAGCCTGGGCTACAGAGTGAGACTCGGTCTCAAAAAAAAAAAAAAAAAATTCACAGATGAACGATAATGGCTCGATATTTAGGGAGACCCCAAGAGCTTTGCTTGTAGCCAGAGCAATGGGTTTGCACCACCCAGTGTTGACTCACCAGCCTGTGTCTCGTGTCTTCCCTCATCCCTCTCCTGTTGTCATGTTAATGGGGGGAACATAAGCCTGGCTGAAACCTGGGTGATACCCGTGTCCTGGGTGCCCTGGGCACAAGTGTGCGAGGGGGGAGGGAGGAGGATGGGGGGGCAGGATGCTGGGTGCCCTGGGCACAAGTGTGTGTGGGGGCAGATGCTGGAGCCAGGTCGCAGTGACTTGTGTTGTCTGAGCTTCCTTGGGCATTAGAGAGCCACTTGTGGGAAGAAAAAAGGCAAACTGAAAGGAACTGGAGTCTGCCAGGGTGATCCTCATTTGTTAACAATGGGTATTTTAGAAACAGTTTTAAATAAGAGTCCTTTCAGTGGAGAGATGCACCTGCCATGTTTGGGTCATATTTACCCCCAAATCAGAGAGATTCTGGTCCAGGTGAAGTCCGGGGAGCTGTGCAGGGGCCGAGATCCCACTGCCTCCTTCATACAGCCTTGCCTCTGAGTGGGCAGGTTGTCAAACTCACTCCACCCTCAGTTCTTCCCCCACGGAGGGAATCAGACTTCACCTGGGACCTGGGCGAGTGCCTTCAGGCTGCCTGACGGGGTGCGGTGAGGAGAGCCTGGGGTGAGACACAGGACACAGCCAGCCTCATGCCTGATGCCCACCTTCTTTGGTTTATCTTCTATGACTACAAAATGGGTGGTGGTATCACGGCAGGGATGATACGTTCTAGGAAAAACAGAAGAAAGAACTGGCCTGTGTTAACTTTGAGATACTCAAGTAGAACACGGAACTGGGGGGTCAAGAAGATGGTTTCAGATGACTGCCTTTTCCCACACACTCTTCTGTTCATGCAGGAGCTGTTGGCTGGAAAGAAGGTTTAATCAGTCAAAACCGAGTCATAGCTTAGGCTTCCAAAAACAGCACTCACCGTCTTTGTCTTAGCACCTCTCAGGATGGCCCGCCCTCCACAGAGCACTAGGAGTCAGTCCCATCAACGAATTCCGATTCGCGTTCACTGTCTGTTCGGCTCCTGGCATTAAATTGTGTCCTCCCAAATTTATGTCCCAGTCCTAGCCTCCAGGACTGTGACGTCCCTGTTGGGAACAGGTCTTTGCAGATAGATAAAATGCTGGCCCCCGGGACTCTGATGTCCCTATTGGGAAGGACTCTGATGTCCCTATTGGGAACAGGTCTTTGCAGATAGATACAATGCTCTCAGGAGATATCCTGGATTTAGGGTGGGCCCTACATCCAATGGCTGGTGTCCTTGGAGAGGAAAGGGAAATTTGAGATAGACACAGAAAGGGCTGTGTGAAGACAGAGGCAGAGACGGGCGTGGTGCGGTTGCAAGCTAAGGGACGCCTGAGCGCACACAGTGGAAGAGGCAGGAAGGATCCCCCTTGGAGCCTGCAGTGGGAGTGTGGCCCTGCCCACACCTTGATTTTGGACTTCTGGCTCCCAAACTGGGAGAGAATCAATTTATTTTGTTTAAGCTGCCCAATCTGTGATGTTTGTTATGGAAACCCAGGGGAGCTAACGTACCATCCATCTGAAGATATTCTTTGCTCCCGAAGTGTGCCTCAGGATGGAAGCTTACATAAGCAATGGGAGAGAAATGTCGAAAATGTGGCATTTGCATACATATAAGTATGTGTATATGTTTATAATAATTATTTTGACCTAATTCTCAGAGTATACTGCAAGAGCAAATGTGACACAAGATGTCGTATTTCCTGGAGTTAACACCAATAATTCTTTGAACCAAACACGTGTGCTCCTTTTACGTATTTGACATAAAAGGTTCGAGTGCAGGTGTATGACTGCCATAGCCCACGTAGACTTTTTGTGATCAGGCTGTAACATTGCATCTTGAAAGATGGTATATAGATGAGCAGGTAAAGAACTTGAGGTCGGCAGTGACGAGTGTGGGATCACACTGAATCCTGTGTGTTTCGCTGTATCACTGCAGACTGTAAATGAGAACCATTTTTAGCTTAAGGTTAAAATAGGTAACAGGAAACACTACAGAATGGGCACGAAGGCACGCCCCTCATTACCAAGGGTTACAGCCAAGTGTCTGCCTCCTGGGGAAGGATCTGTTCTGTGGGGAGTACTAGACGTGGATGATTTCTGGATGTGTGAAGGGAAATGCCCCTGAGAAGCGTGGCTTTGGCCGGAACACGTCAGATGAGAGTTAGCGTGGTGTGGAGTTTCCACAGCGCCCCTCACGCCTGCTGCTGCTCTCCTGTCCCCACCCCTGGCCCTGACTCTTACCAAGGGAGGAAAGTTCGGCTCCAGCTGAGCCCGTGCAGGGCTGTGGGTCTCTAGGGCAGGTGCCGCCTTCTCCTGAACAGGCTGCGGCAGGAGGAGGGTCTGGCTGTGCTTGAGATGTGACAGATGCTGTGATCCAGCATCCTGCAAACCCGGGTGCTGAAGGCTCCTCCTCCACTGTCCTGCAGGGAGAGGGGTCTGCTCCTGCCTCCCCTCAACCCAGGCTGACTTCTTGTCTGTTCTGTACACCGAGCTCTTAAGAGCAGGTATTGTTAAAAATAATCATCCAGCAGACAAACACTGTAAGGTGACAGCCTGGGAGGGTAGATGGGGCTGGAAGGTAGTTTCCTGAATAACAGGGTTCAGTTTCTTGTGTTGGCGTCATTTGACCCAAGGCCCCCAGATAATTGAAATATTGTCAATCAGCAAAACACCCATGTTGTATCTTTTTTTTAAAGGAATGGGTGCGAACTTCTTTCTAACAGGGACCTGACAAAAGAGAAGGATTTCTTCACTGTAAGGGTGAAGGTCAGGGCTGGTTGGCATTTGCCATCTGTGACTAGCAGGGACCCAGGCTGCTTCCCTCCTGCCGCCCAACTCCTGACCATCCGGCTCCTGCCTCTGTCTCCACCAGCAGGAAGAGGAGTGGGAAGGCGCCTTTTCCCCTTTAAGAGGATGAGGTGAGAGTTGCACCTGCCGTTTCACACGCCCCTGAGGTGATTGTCCAGCATGGGTGGGAGTTGTGTTTGGAGGCCTGAGCCCTGTAAAGCTGGGGTTGCTGTTACCTGAGCAGCAGAAGCATGGACTCTGGGAAAGTGGGGTCAGAGGGCGGCCTCCGCTGCATCCACAGGAGGGGCTGGCTCCTCGTCCCAGTTGACCATCGTCACTGCGGAAGGGGGCGTGGGCTTCATGGTCCATTGATAAATAGAACGTTCCTTTATTTTTAAAGCATTCAAACCCTAATTCCTTCAGCCTTTACTAAAGTGGCATTTTGTAATTCCATGTGATTCCATTGTTATACCCGCAGGAAAGAATGCTTCCCGTACACCAGAAGTGTCTCTGAGACAGTTCTCAGCCCATTTAGAGAGTACATTTTCCCAAGGTTAAAGACACGGCCTCAGGAGGGATTCAGGACACACCTGTGACACGGCCTCAGGAGGGGTTGAGGACACACCTGTGACACAGCCTTAGGAGGGTTGAGGACGTGCCCATGACGAAGCAGATACACATTTATCTCCGTGTGCAGAGGGTGACTTTGAGTTCTGTCTTCTGTCCATGAGAAATTTCCTTGTGGACTAGTTGTGAGGGAGGTACATGGCTTTTTTTTTTTTTTTCTTTTTTTGTAGGTATCTCTGTTAGGAAGAGCATGGGAGGCAGGTTTGCCTAAGCCGTTCCCCACCTTGACTTCCCTTTAGCTTAGTGATTTTGGGGTCCTGCGATGTATTTTCCCCTCACACTCTTGAACACGCGGGCGCCCTAAATTGTGTTGTAGGAGGCTGTCTAACCTATTTAGAAGAATAAACTTTTTGGAAGAACTTGAGCACCTTCGTCCTTGAGAGAAACAAGCCTTTGTTTAGTTTGCCCCGAGGCTGTTATGGTGCCCCGGGCTGTGTGGCCTTTAGAAAGCTGTGTCCCTCTGAGCACCTGCCTGTGGAATCTGGTGACTTTGAAGTTAATCCAGCAGCTAGGTGTTTTGGAAAGCAGGTTGCTCTTAAAGTGTTGGTGATGATGATTCTAACACGGGAATTTCAATGTGTGTTTTCCACCTTTCTTTCCCTCCTCATACCTGAGATGCTGCTGCATTTGACCTTAGTCTTCATCGAGGGAGGGTCAGTTCTGACCCTTAGATATTGGCCTTGAACAGGAAAACACTCGAGCTGTGAGAGTGTGCTGGGAACTACGTAAGTGGGGTTCATGTGTCAAACTCAGTAATAGTTTAAGAAATATCAATTCTAGGCTGGGCATAGTGGCTCACACCTGTAATCCCAGCACCTTGGGAGGCTGAGGCGGGCGGATCACTTTTGAGCCCAGGAGTTGGAGATCAGCCTGGGCAACATAGCAAGACCCTGACGCTGGCGAAAAATTAAGTAGGAGTAGTGGTGTGCACCTGTGGTCCCAGCTGCTCGGGAGGCTGAGGCTGCAGGATCACCCAAGCCTGGGAGGTTGAGGCTGCAGTTGAACCATGATAGCACCACTGTACTTGTGGTGCACTGTGCCTAAGTGACAGAACAAGAACCCCCGCCACCACACAGACACTCACACACCCACTCACGCACCCACACAAAATACCAATGCTAAATGGACAGAAACGAGGTCTTTTCAGTGGAAAAACATCCTGTTTTGGTTGCTGTACTTAGGTAAGTGTTGACTCATTTGCCAGTATGAAAATGCAGTGGCCAGTTCTGTTGGGACCACCTGTTAAGGCTACTCTGGGCCTCATGGTTTGAGAAGGGTGTGTCCAGGGGAGAGTGGGAGTGGCTTAAGGGCCTAGAAGCCAGTTCTGCTTCAGCGTGACTGCAGGTGTGGAGGTGGGGGCAGGGCTCTCTGGGGGCATGAGTGGGTAAATGGATAGGCTTCCAGGATGAGCCCCTGTGACTTCGCCGGGTTTACATCTATGCAATACAAATCCACAAGCTCTTACCCTAGAAGCTTCTGCCAGGGCTGATGGACTGGCCTGGGGACAGAGGGTGCCTTCTGGTTTAGGAAGAGCACTCAGTCACTTAGGTCTAGGATTTATGGCACTAAAGGGGACTCGTCATACTTGGAGCAGCAGCCATCTGCATTCTAGACTTGGTTCTAGGCAAAGTATTTTAGAGACTTGTGGTACCCTGTGTTCTCTGTTTATCTATAAAACAAGTTACAGAGTTATAACTAGTTAAAACCCATTTTAAAAATTTTGCCACAGAATATGGTAGTTGTGGTGGAGCCTGGCCAGAGGCCCCTACACTCGGACGCCGCCACGTGCTGGAGTTGCAAGCGTTGCTTGCATTGGCTGCCCCTCTCGGCGTGTCTGTGTTCTTGACACGGGTGCCCATTGAGGCAGCTGTTCGTCCGTGTTCCTCTGAGGTTCTGCAGACTTCATGGTCCCTCGGCACAGCATACGATATCTGCTTGTATCCTGATTTCCCCAAAACCCAGGTCAGGCAAAGAATTCCTTACACAAAACTGCAGAGGGCTCCATGGTGTGGATTTGCCAGTGACGCAGCCTCTTCCCAGCTTGGCCTTCATCTCTAGAGTTGGCTTTAGGGCAATAGAAGCTTCTGTCAGACTGCGGGGCCCTGAAGCTTTGGTGCTAGGAATTCGGTGAACGGTATGTATGATACCCCATTTCTTTGCATTTGTAGCAATAGTTGTTAACAACATGACCACGAGATGTACAGAGGAAGGAAAAAGGAGGTTTCATTTTCAGAGTAACGGTCTGTACTTTGGGAAATGTGGTCTTGGGGAACTGTAAGCACACGCCCCCTCGGGAGGGGAGGAGGCCGCGGCATTTAAACGCTCCGGGGTTCGCTGTGTGTGCTCATCGGGCTCGTGGAATGCCTGAATGTTTATAGGGAAAGTGGGGTTTGTTCGCTGTGTGTGCTCATCATGTTCGTGGAATGTCTGAACGTTTACAGGGAAAGTCTAGCACGCGCAGTGAGTTAACCTGTAACATCCGTGTTCACCTTGGGGCGAGCGTAACATTTGAAATGAGGTGGACTCAGCGCGTCACGTCCAAAGGTGAGCTGTTGGGCGCAGCCGTTTCTGCGCAGCCTCTGTCAACAGCCAGGACTGGCTCAGGGTCTGCAGCTTCTGCAGCTTCTGGCGGGAAAGGACACTCACGAGGCCCTTCTGTCCAGTCTGGGCTGCTGGCAGGGTCCCAGGGCAGGGTGTCTGGTCGGCCGGTGTCAGGAGTCCGCCAAGATCCCGTGGGCAGCATTCCTCTAAACCAGGCTTCTGTCTGATTGCGGGGGTTATGCTGGTTAACAAACCGTACAGGAGTTAGTGCCGTGGGGCTTCGGGGCCAACCTTCCTCCCTGTGATGTCACTTACATTTCCCTCTGGGCCTCATCGTAGCCACAGAGAGTCCATCTCGTCTGACAGCAGGGGGTGCCATGTTGACATAGTAATTTATTGTATTAATCACAACTTTTTTATTACTATTTTAGTAACAGTCTTTTTTTTTTTTTTTTTTTTAAGAGACAGGGTCTTGCTGTAGTGCCCAGGCTAGTCTTGAACTCCTGGCCTCAAGCAACCCTCCCACCTCAGCCTCTCAAAGTGCTGGGCTTACAGGCATGAGCCACTGCACCAGCCTACAGCCATGGTTTTAAAACTCAGCAGTTTAAAAGCCCTACTCCTCTCACCCCCTCAAGCAGGCTGGTTGGCCTTGTACAAACTGGGGTGTCATGACCTTGGCCCCTCTTTTATTTTTCCCTTTCTTTGGCCTCAAGTTCTGATAAGAACAGCAGTTAATAAAACGGGCATTAGGTGATTCTTCTGTTAATAAAGCCAGACTTCTCATCAGTTAGAGATGTTTGTCCCCAGGAGTCCAGAAAGCTATTTTGAATCAAGCCCATAGCAAATAAGTAAGGAACAAAACCCTTGGTCCTCTGCTTAATATCTGGGAAATGTGTTAGTTGCTGACACCCTTTAATATGTGCTCATGTGCTGCATCTCATCACGGGAAGCAAAGTCACCCTGTGGGATAAAGCCCGGCTCACAGTGGCACATCAGGGATGCTCCAGGCTGTCAGTCACTTAGACAGCGGCAGGCGTGGAGAATCAGCATCGTGTGCAGAGCTCGGGCAACCGGAGTGCATCCACCTTAGAGACCACACAGCCAGTCGGCAAGGTGGACGTCCAGGCAGATGGCCTGACGGGCCCGCCGCGCAGTGGCAAATTAGGAATTTGTTAGCAAAGAAATGAAACTCGCCTGTGGGTCCCAGCTTCTCGGGAGGCTGAAGCAGGAGGATTGCTTGGGCCAAAGTCAAGGCTGTGATGAGCCGTGGTCGCAATACTGCACTCCAGCCTGGGTGACAGAGCGAGACTCTGACTCAAAAAAATAAAGCAAGCTAAATCTTTCTCTCCATAGCACGAGGGAGAACTTATCGAAGTAACTGCAATAAAAATCTTAGGTGATGTAATTTCAGTGGCTAAGTGAGCTGTCCAGCTCATGTGGCTGGCTCACAAAGATGCAACGGAGCCAGATGCTGCTGCAGCTGCCCTCCCACCCTGATCGTTTGTGGACGTTTTCTGTTTTACAGTGTTTAGGATCTGTCTCCTGTCTTTTGTTTTCCCATATCTCCCTTTTGGATATGTAGCTCACTGCTTTATAGCTAAGCATCAGTAAGATAGGTTGTCTATTTTGAGAACTAATTTTTGTGTCTTTTAAGGACAGAAAATGAAGCAGGTGACAGGAGCGTGGCGACGTGGTGAATAGATTTAGATGAATATTTAATACTTGGCACCACTCTGATCCCTTCGTCCTCTCTCACGCTTAATTACAGCTGCTGCCTCCTAGGACAGAACACTTCCAGCTCTGTGAGTAGGAATTAAACATTTTCTAAATCAGAAGTTTTAGTTAAACAGTATTTTACGTGAGTACCCAGTCTGTAAGTGCTCACTGTACTGGTGTGTGGTGTAGAGGAAGGAACGGGGGCTTGGGACCAGGTCTATGGTGCAGTGTTCCGGTTCCCATCTATGAGATGGGATAATGAGACGGCCTAGAAGAAGCTTCAGAGGGTCTATGATGCATTGTCCCGGTTCCCATCTATGAGATGGGGGCCATGGGACAGCCTAGAAGAAGGTTCAGAGGGTCTATGATGCATTGTCCCGGTTCCCATCTATGAGATGGGGGCCATGAGACGGCCTAGAAGAAGGTTCAGAGGGTCTATGATGCATTGTGACAGCCTAGAAGAAGGTTCAGAGGGTCTATGATGCATTGTCCCAGTTCCCATCTATGAGATGGGATCATGAGACGGCCTAGAAGAAGGTTCAGATTGTGAGATTGGACAGATCTGCCCCACTCCTGGGAGCCTCAAGTCTAACTCGATTTGGGCAGGTTCTAGGGAGATGCCGGCAGCACCCTCCTCACAGGTCATTGGGAGGGGTTCTGGCACCGTCACCGTCAGGTGTCTGATCAGCTCAGCTTGCCCATCTCAGAAGCTGCTGGTAGTGTTCTCGTTCCTGTTGTTTCTTGCGTGTTATTTAGGTTCTGTTCATGTGGGGACCTAGGAAGTTCCACAGTGAGAGGAGAGCTGCTGAGTCGCCTTCCTGCCTGGGCGCCAGCCCCACAGAGGACGGTAACTGCTTGAGGTTGGCTTCTGCCCCCGGCCTCACCTGTGGAAGCATTGATGCAGTGGTACTTTTCAAGCTTCTGGGCACACAGCACCATTGTGTGGATCCACAGGACACTGTGGCGTCCAAGCACGTGCTCCCAGAGGAGGGGACCCTACAGGCGCTGATGCTGCGAGTTGGCAGAGAGTCCAGCGAGTGAGACTCACTGCGACGTGCACAGCTGCCATCTGCACAGCGCCTCCTGAGTCCAAGATGGTTGTGTGACAAATGCACAAAGCGCATCTCCAGCAAAAAGCCGCTGAGTGTCCGCATCCGGGATATCCACCACTGTGGCTTTTTGGTGTTAATAAGATGAATGTGAGCAGCAAGTGGTCTTCGTTCTGGGGGAGCAGCGGGCGGTCTGCGTTCTGGGGGAGCAGCGGGCGGTCTTTGTTCTGGGTGTGCGTTGACTGTGCCACTGCGTTTTTGTTTTTATGTCTTGATGAAAGGCATGAACGGCTCCTGACTAGGGTAGGTAATGATGCTGTGACCAGGGACTCTGCAGTATTGTAGCTTGAGGAACCAAGGAGGTTTTCTCTCTCACAAACCCTTCGGGGGGATGTTCCAGGCTGGTAACTGCTCCGTGAAGTATTCAGGGATCCAGGTTCCTTCCAGACCCTGCCCTGCATTCCCAAGGACACGACTGTCCTTGCTGTGGTTGGGGCTGGGTGATTGCCACGCTGGCGGGGGAGGCTTAGGGCGAGAGTGGCCGTCATTTACCTAATCTATATAATTATGTGGAGCTGGGAGTAAAGTGTAGCCATGGCCTGGAGGATGGATGATGGACGTTGGTGAACAACTGGCTGCACTCACCGCAGCTGGCCCAGGGACGGGAAGGATGGCTGATTATGCCGTTCAGTGGTACCTGGTTCTTTCAGATTTGACTTCCTTATGGATTTTCTGCTGGAAAGAGGAGAGAGCCTGCGGTTCTAGGCCAACCATCTCACTCATCTCATAACATCTTGTATCCCTTAGCCAACATTTATGTCAAGTTTTAGAAGTCCTACAAACTGGCAAGCATTTCTCAATCTGGTGTAAGCATTGGATTTTATATCTGTGTCTGCATCTGTATTTACGTCTCTGTGGTTATTTGACACTCTGGTACATTTGTAATAGGTTCTATTTGGTGGAAGTTACTTTCAACAAACTCTTGCTGCTACTTGAATTTTCAAGGTTGCAAGTAGAAAGGAGGGAATAAAAACCACATCTTTTTGCTCTAATTTTAAAATTTGTTGTTCCCCAAATCACACCATAAGTACAAATATTACAAACTACAAAAGCAGCGGCCAGAGTCAAGGTTAAGAGATTTCTGGGTGATTCTAGCTCATCAGCAATATTTGCTGAGGTGTGTGCAGCAGAGCAACATGCCAAGAAGCCCAGAAGCGGGGAGAGTCGGGAGGCCAGGCTGTGACTTCAGAGGTGCTGTTGCGTTAGGGAGAGGAGCTAGATGCAGAGATTATAAAGGGCCGCAGGTGCAACCACTGCCGAACTTGCCGCGGTACGGGGCCTTTGTGAACTGAGTTATGAACCAGGTGAAGGCCATGCAGGCGTCAGAGAATCCAGGCCAGACGTGATGGGTGGAGGCTTGGCAGAGGTGAGGAGCCAGACAGCCTTGCTGAATGTGTGGTGGCTCACTGCAGACAGCTGTCCCCCAGGACAGCTGCCCTTACCCTGTCTGCCTCCAACTTCTGAGGCTATAGGCGTCGCAAGTGTGTGGTTTCTAATCAGACTTGGATGAGTTGCTTGTTGCCCAATGACCCTGGACAGGCGGAGGGCTGGTTCTCCACGATGGCACCAGGGACTCGGCGGGGACCAGTGGAACAGAGCCTCAGAGCACGGCACGAGCTCCCTGGGAGAAGATGGTGCCTGTGGGACGGAGGAAAGAAGGGGCACACAATGCTGAGGCATGAATGCCAGTTTGTTCTTAGACATGACACAGATGCCTTCCAGAAATTTCCATGTAGGCACAGTTAAAGCCACCAGTGTGGATGGGTTCTGAGATCAGGAGACCCAGAACATACTTGTATTTGAAATCCTTCACGTGCTGCAGTCTCTTCAAAGAGGACCACAAGGTCGTCTCTAATGTAAAACTAACATAAAAAAAATTTTTGTTAAATGCCATGGATTTTTGTGTGTGTGTGTGTGTGGGATAGGGCTGGTGTGTGACAGAAAAATAGCAGATACGGTGACACAGCTGGTGGGTGTTGGTTCTGGGCCCCAGCTGTGCAGTTGTATGAATAGAAATAAAAAGTCTCCACAGTGGTATGAACCTAAACACCTGGATTACATGTTTTCATGTATTTAACATAAATGCACACGTTTATATGCTAAACACACATTTTTCTATATTTTATGTAATAAAATTCACACCTTTAAGTATTTAGCATAGAAACAGCTGTGCAGCATCTCCCTGCCCACAGCCACTTGGACGTTCCGTGTGGAAACCGCGCTGCTGTGGGCTTTGTGAGTGGTGGGCCATGCACAGGTGTGCTGCATTTGCTGCGTCTGCTGATGCCAGCCCCGGTCAGTCCTGTTTCAGGTGGACGCTTTCCCTTGTAGTTCCCTTCTCTCATTCTAAGTTCAGTAAACTCGGGACCAGTGGCGAGAGTAGGCGCAGAGGAGCGCGGCATCGGCAATGAAGGAAAATCCACGCCAGGCGTTGCAGAAGGAGGCCTGCGGGGTTCCACTGCCTGTGTGAGCCATGACTGGTGAGGGCCTCTGGGCAGCAGCTCACCTGGGCTACTTGGAAATGCAGATTCCTGGGCACAGACCTGCTGGGACAGAACCTTGAGAGGCCCTGGGTTGACCACCCTCCAGGGATTGTGTCCAAGCTTGGCCATCATGTCTCTCGGCAGGTCACCCATGCCCAGCTGTCTCATTGAGAAGCCCGGCCATTGCAGGGTTAGCTGAGTTACCCGCACAGCTGGTGTGGGTGTGCTGATGGGTGTATGAGGCTGGCCTGTCTTCCTTTCTCCACCTATGAAGCGTTTGAAGGCCTGTTATCCTACCCTGTTCTCTCCCTGTCCTCAGTGGGCAAGCAGGAGGTTCATTTTCACTTGCAGACGCAGAAAATTCTGAAGTCTCGTAAAGCAGCCAGGATCATACTCAGAATCGTCTTTGTTCCAGTCAGCTCCGATTTTTTCAGTTAGAAAGACTTTTCCTCGAACGCTTTGCATCTGTTCTGTATGAGAAGTGCCGTAGACTTCCCTGTTGTTTTAGTAATTAGTATCTGTACTGTGTTCTGTTGTCCATTACAAATGTATGTATTTTCATTCTGAGATACGCTGAGTCAGCCTTTGCAGTCCAGAGGGATTTCATGTGCGTTCATAAAAGCTTCCATCAGAAACCACATTCCGTATAGCTGTGGACATACATCCTGCTTGTGACTTGGAAATTGCTGAAATCAAATTCTATCTCGGTTTGAGGCTTTAGGAGCTTTAGAAATTTTGAAATTATAAAATGAAAATGTGATAAAATTAAGCATATTTAAAACAAAAGAGATTATGCTGTGGGTTTTAAGGGCTGTGATGCATTAAGAATGCTTTTCTGTATTTTAGATTTGGTAGTCTTTAAGGATGTCATGTTCCATCCAAATTACAAATACATGAAATAATTTAAATATAAGGTGAACCCCTTCAGAATATCCTGGATTTGGTCTTGATCTTCTGACCTTGAAAATGTGATTCTTTTTTTCTTTTTTTTTGGAAACGTGATTGTCTTAAACTGTGTGTCTAGATCATCTCATCTGAATTGCTTTGGAAACATCTGCACGGGCATCTTCCTGTTGTTGAGTGTAGAGAGATGGACATCATTACGCTTTACGATAGCGAAAGTCCTGTAGAGCAGTTTTTCTTGATCAGTGATTGTATTTAAAAATGAACTCCCTAAGGCTTAAACTAAGGAGCTATTATTATCGTTGGAAATCTTCAAGGTAGCAAGTTATAGAATCAGTGAAAGTGATTATTTAAAATAGAAATTGAGAGAGTGCAATGCCTTCTTTGTTTTTAAAATAAAACGCTAATACTTAACGTTTTGTTTGCAAGAATGTAAAATGTTACATCTTTGTATAGAATTTAAGGATAGTCATTTGCTTCTGAGATCTTTGTGACTGAGATTCGAAATCTTAACTATGGTTTATCATCCGTGTTTTATACATTGGCACATACACATATATGTAAGATGTATAAAAGTAGAAGAAAATAAGCATGTATATATTTACATTTATATGCACTTCTATAATGTGTATACTTCTAGTCACACATAGGTCTAAGTGACTGTGATTTTACTTGGTGACCATGAGGGTAATTAAATAATATTCCTGCTCTTAGCCTTGCTTTTGCGTCTGAGCAGGGACCCTGTGAAGTGTGCCTCCTGCGTTCCAGGCCTCGCACAGCCTGTGCCAGGGTTTGGAAGCAGGAGCTTGTCTGCAGCCACTTCGGGAAGCAGGTGGTTGCCAGGATTGCCTAGAGCTCCAGGCTGCCTCCAGTCCCAGCCTCCCTGGGGTAGAAGCTGCCCCACCAGGGGCCCGGACGTGGACGTTAGGGCCCGGAGCCAGGGACTGCTCTGAAGAGGGGCTCCAGTCACAGCTGGGCGTGAGAACCGAGGGCGGGAGGCAGAACCAGCCTCAGGCCAGTGCACGGCCTCCCAGGAGTGCTTGCGGGAAGCCTCAGCCACCCTTTGCTGACCCCACAGCCAGCACCAAACTCTGTGAGATCCCCTCGGCCCACCCCTCAGGTTCCTAAAATGTTTAGGGTTTCCTGGGCTGCAAATTTTTAGGTCTAGGCTAAAAAGTCCTGGGACAGACTCACAGGGTTCTTTATGTAAAAATGACAAGTGTGCCAGTAACTCAGAGCAGTCCCTGCACCCTCACTCCAGGGCCCTTTGCTCAGGTGGAAACGAGCGTGTGTGTCACACAGAGTCCCTGCACCCTCACTCCAGGCATTGCTGTTTGGTTTCTTAATTAAAAGCCTTGGATAATGAAAATGTGTTCTCCCCGGAGAGTTGCGTTTCCAGTTACGGAGGCTCACCTGTAAATGCCATGCCAGGTCAAATACGCTGAGATCTGGGCCTGGGCCTGCTTCCTGCCCGTGGCCAATGTGGGTACTTCATTTGGGAGGTGACCCAGAGGGACTTCTGAGAGGCCTGTCTGTCCCAGGGGGATGAAGCTGCTGGCCTTCACACTCTACTCTGGCCTCCATCAGCTCCTTCTACCTGCAAGCTGCCTGCTTTTACGTTGCCATCATTGGAAATATGTTAGGGACTTAGTGTGGAGGGACCCCCATAGGACCAACAGATCATGGAAAGGTGGGAACCAGGGCTGGGAGGGTGGTGACCATGGTCAAAATGAGAACCGTGGTGGGCTGGGAGGTCCATCTTCTGTCTAAAGCACTTTCTAAAATAAAAAACATAGTGCCTCAGGAGCATGAGAGTGCAGGCCACAGACAGGGAGGATGTATCTACAAAAGGCTCATCTGATAAAGGCTGTTATCCAAACCACACAAGGAACTCTCAAAACTCAATAATAAGAAAATGAACAACCTGATGAAAAATGGACCAAAGACCTGGACAGATACCCCAATAAAGAAGAGACACAGATGGCAAATCCACACATGGAAAGTTGGCCCGCGTCTTATGTTGTAGGGCGAGGCGCCACTGCACACCCAGCAGCCTGGCCGAAACCAGAACTCTGACACCGTCACGTGCTGGTGGGCGGGTGGGGCATCAGGACCCTCACTCATCATAGGGAAAGTGCCCGGAACTCCAACACCACCGCATGCTGGTGGGCGGGTGGGGCATCAGGACCCTCACTCATCGTGGGGAAAGTGGGGCAGCTGCTGTGGAAGGCAGCGGTTTCCCATGGAACTAAGCACTCCAACCACAGGAGCAATCATAGTCATGGATGTTTACTCAGAGGAGCTGAAAGTTCACTTCCACTGGGAATCTTTACACAGATGTTGACAGCAGCTTTATTTATAATTGCCAAAACTTGAAAGCAACCAAGATGCCCTTCAGTAGGTGAATGGTTAAACTGTGGTACATAAGAAACTGGGATATTATTCAGCACTAACAATAACTAGACCACTCAACCATGAAAAGACACAGAAGGATCTGAAACACATGTCGCTAAGTGAGAGTCCAATCTGGAAAGGCTGCCTGCTAAGTCCAGCCAGAGGACAGTCTGGAAAAGGCACAATTGGAGACAGTAAAACGGTCAGCAGCTGCCAGGGGTTGGGGAAGGGAGGGGTGAATGCGAGGAGCGTAGGGGCTGTTTAGGGTGGGGAAGCAACTCTGTGTGGGGCTGTCATGGGGGATCCATGCCGTTCCACGCCTGTGAAACCCACAGAGTGAGCAGCAGCAGGCTGAGCCCTCATGTGAACTGTGGACTCTGGGTGGTGGTGCTGTGTTGATGCGGGTCTGTCATTTGTACAGACATGCTGGTCCGGTAGGGGCGGGAGAATGATGGAGGCTGTGCATGTGCTGGGGAAGGAGATACGTGAGGACTCTCTGTACTTTCCTCCCGATTTTGCTATGAACCGAAAACCACTTTTTAAAAAGTCTATTGAAAAGGCAAACAAAAAATAGTGCTGGCCAGGTAGAATCTGTGTGAAGGTGTGGCCTGTGTTCTACATTCAGGATTTCCCTGTTAGAATACACGTATCTAAATTATTCAAAAGTTAAACCTTTGCATTAAGTAACTCACTACAAAGTTAATTACAGTATCAGTGAGCTTGAGTGCTGCCAGGATCCTGTATCCTGACCAGCTTCTCCCCTTACAGGTGCAGTGACGCTCATGGTCTCATCCCAGTGAGCAGCAGGGCTGGGACCACAAGTCAGGCTTTGGGGGGCAGAGAGGAAGCGAGACCCGTAAGCATGTGGCTGAGGGCCGGCAGAGATGAGCACGTGGCAGGGATGATTTTTTGACCAGTTTTCCTATCATGGAGGCCTTCTCTTAGACTTGGGGAGTTGGGAGGCCCCACTCAGGCACCTCAGAAGCCACAGGCTGCTCGTGATCCTCTGTTCCAGCTGCCTCGGGGGGCGTTGCGTTGTTGGGTGCGGTTCCGTTGTTTGCTGCTCGGCGGGATTTGCCTGCAGCATTTCTGGTTTTTAAGAGCTGATGCTTGATCTGCTTAAAATCACGTATGGATATTGATTTACCTGTAAAAGTTAAAAATGGAATTTGAGTTCACAGATTTGTGAAAATGCTCAAGTTTGTGTACTAATGTCTACATTACATTTGTGGAAATATCCAAAAGTCCGGGATTTATATTAAATACTTCTCTTGATTTTTGTAATATCTACCTGTGATATTTCCCCTTGATTAATATATGTCAGAGGGCTTAAATTTTGAGTGCCTAAATTCACTGAATTTAAAACTTCTTATGTCAAATGTAATTAAACTCAATGTAGCCAACAGTGCATGCCTTTATAAGTATTGATTAAAATATATCTAAAAACACATATCCATAAACATGCAGATGGAGGCAATGTATTAAACCTTGGAAGTAGAATTAGTGTTCTTTGTTTTCTGAGAAGACAAATTTTTAAAATCCAAGGGGTCTTATAATTTTTTGTTTCCAACTTATTTGCCCTAAAGTGAAAGTTTGGCAGCAGATGGTTGACAGCAGCAGCAGACGAGATCCTGGGCCAGTGCAGGCTCTGGGAGCAGCGGGGGGAGTGCCGGAAGGAGCTGGCTGGAGGCAGAGCAGGGAGATGCTCAGACAGGTCAGGACGGCCGGCTCAGTGAGTGAGAAGAGGGTTCACGTGTCCTGGAGAGCCCTTGTCTCTGCCCACGGAAAACCCAGACTCCTTCCAACTGGGACGTGCATCTCATGTAAAAGTTGTTACTCCTAGAAAGCCAGTGGATATGTAATTGTTTTGTATGCACAAATTACTTTAAATTTATTTCTAACTGTATCCTTTTCTCCCTCCATCTTAATGTCTGGTAACTTTCTGCAGGTAACGCACACATCTTCGGAAAGTGCTGTATTTCAGTTGCTGTCGGCTCTGATGTGGCTTCGTGGCGTCTGATGCTCTGGTTCTGAGGTTCTGCCCAGAGCGCAGCCCTCCCTGCTGAGTGTTGCTTGTTGAAGGCCCATGTGGAAACTTTCCCTGTAAGCGTGTCAACCCCAGCCGTCTTGGTTCAGAAACCTTTGGGCCTGCTGGGACTTCACACGACCTTCTAAGCTTTCTTGCGTGACCTTCTCGTTTTAGTGTCCCCCATTAATTCAGATGTTTTCCAGAATGTAAACTGCTGAATGCAGAGTGGGGGGCTTCTGTTGCCTCTGGGGAGAAGCATCGCTGTTTCTCTGAGTGGAGCTTCCTACCCGCCATGGTGTGCTCCAGGACGGAGAAGGTTCTTTGGGAGAAGCAGCCGTCGAAGGCCCACATCTCAGTGGCTGGGTGGCTGTGGGTGTGCAGCCTCGTGGCCATACCGGCCCCTCCCCCTCAGTGGCACCAAGGAGAGGACCAGGGGGAGGCCTGGGATCTGTCTCCGAGTCACAGCTGTGCTTCCAAGACTGCATCGTCCGTTTGTAACTAGACATGCAGAGAAAGTGTTAGAGACAAGCAGGAGACAGTTTCTGTCCCTCATGAGCTCAGGTGCGCCCTTGAGAGGGTCAGGTTTCTGTGCGGTTGATCCTGACTCAGCCTGGCTGTGGCAGTGCGGGTGACTGCTGGGCCCCTTGGCAAGGCTGCACCCACCATCCATCTGAATCGACCCCCTTCCCAGGCTCGCGGTGCTAGCTGGGCACCCAGGCCTGTGCACGTCCTGACTTCCCACCAGGACGGAAGCCCCGTGTATGTGTGGGGGGAGGGGGCGAGGGAGGCGGTCCTGCCTTATTGCCATATCCAATGCCACGCGGGGTCAGCACTCAGGAAACATGTGCCGCATGGGTCAGCGATTGAGTGAGTTCAGAAACCTGGAAAACTCAGCAGTGCAGGCTTTGGGCATGACCCGTCCGGCCCCGGGGCTCTTTCTCGGAATTCCCTTCCATGGCATCCACCTCATCCCAGGGGCTTCCCTGTCCCTGCACAGCTGTTGGCAGCTTCACAGCTTCCTCTGCCTCCCCTCCAAGACCCTGGTGTGGCTGGGGCAGCTAGTGGCTGTGTAGACCCTGCAGCCAGGAGATCGCTGTTGCCAACGGCTTGGGCCTGGGTTACCTGAGCCAAGGACTCTGGTGCACAGCTGGGCTCACCACGAATGGCTGGATTGGAAGCGAGGGGATTGGATGTTGAAGGACAATCTGCAAAGCAGAAGGGTAAATGGGTGTGCTGGATGGACAGCTGGAGGAGTCTGTGCAGAGCCTGGGACCCAGTGCAGATGCAGAGCTGGCATGGGGAGTCCGGTGACACGGCCACCACGGAAGTGGGCAAAGTTACAGGCTTCAGACCGACGTGGAGGGGCTGGTCTGAAACGATCCTCCTTTTCCTTTAATGCTAGCAACTGCTGGCTTACAGGGCAGGGGAGGTGGGATCTGTGGTGGCGGCGAGGAGAGACAGGGATTTTAATTAAACCCCTCTTTCTGGAAGAGGAGAGTAGCAGTCTCTGTAGGATGGTGAGCATCGTCATCTCAGGCAGCTCAGGCTGCTGTAACAAAACACCATTGACTGGCCTCTAAACAACAGGAATTTGTTTCTCACAGTTCCGGAGGGTGGAAGGCGCGGGATCAGGGTGTGGCATGGGTGGGTTCTGGTGTGGGCTCCTTCCTGGTTCACACACGCCTTCTCTCTGGCCCCGACACAGTGGGAGGGCGAGAGAGTTGCTGGGCCCCTTTCTGAGGCACAAACCCCATTCATGGGGCTCCAGCATCCAGAACTCACCTCCCAAAGATCTCCTGACACTGTCACATTGGGGGTGAGGATTTCAACCTGTGCGTTTTGGGGAAGACAGGCAGTCCGTAACCATCACCCTCTTTGTGTATTTCTGACTCAACATTGAGTCTGCATTTGGCTCTCCAGGGGACAGAGCCTGTGTGGACACTCAGCAAGGTCAGAGCTGCAAGTGCGTACACATCAGGGGCAGGGGAGCTTCCAGGGGTGCAAGAACGGGCTTTCAGCATCAATCAGAGCTGCTTTCCTGGCAACGTTACTTTTCATGAAGAGTCAATCAGGCAGTAGGGGCAGCAGGTGTTGTTGCCAGAAGCTTGGAACTGACCGTCAGCAGAGAAGGGGCAGGGGCCACGATCTTGGGGTGGTCGCAGCGCTGGGTGTCCGCCCTCCAGGCCTCATACCTGTGACTGTGCAGAGACCAAGCCAACCGGGGCTTGCCGGCCAGTGTGGCTGTCAGGGAGGTGATATGGGGGTGTGCTTTCCACGTAATGTTCAACCCCACAGCCACCCCACCAAGCTGTGCCTAGCAGAAATCTTGCTGCCTCTTCTTGATGAAACGTTGAGTTTCCCGTGGAGGTGTAGGAATAGCACAATTCGGCTCAAGTCAAAATACTTTGCGGTGAAACTGCACGGAAGAGGATTCTAGGCTTCCATTTGACGTTTAGACAATGCCTGAGTGTTACAGGACCCTCTTGCTTGTTAGAAAGCACCAGATGAGAAAGGCTACTGGTTGTTAATAAAGAGACCTTTTATATTACCCCAAAGAGGGTGGCTTGAGATAAATTCAGTGTAACGTAGTTGTGTTTGTAAGCTGTCAATCAAAGGGACCATCTCTCTGCTGGTGACACGTTTCTGGTATTGATTTTGTTCTGAAAAAGGATGAATGGCATTCGGTAGAATCATTCCAAAATTCACTTGGAAGGCGTCCACATGGTGCCTTGTTTTCTCCTGACATTCTGGGTACCATGAGGAATTATTCTTGTCTTCACCGCCAGCAGGAGGCTTTTCCCAAACACCTGCTCCTGGGCGTTGTGGGTGTGAAGGGGGGTCAGAGTGACCCTGTCTTCACGGAGCTTTCAGACACCGGGAGGACAGTGTGGGGCGAGTGTCGGGCTTGGGTGGGTCAGAGGCTTTCCCCAGAAAACAGCTGCCAATTCCAGGACCGCCCTCAACCCCCCTCCCTTGTTTCTTCGTGTAACGTCTGAATTAGGGCCATGTTCTACTGTAGTGGGGGTGTCATGTTAACTGGAAGTGTGCTTTTGTTCTGGGCAGTAAGTAAATTAATGGTACATTTGCTAAGGACAGCGAGGTTTGATTTAATGAATCCAGTGGAGAAATGGAGAAGGGAAAAGCAGAAGGGGCTTGGCTGGGTGGGGACGTGTATGATGGGAGTGGAGAGGGGCAGCCACACAGCCTGGTGGGATGGAGGGGCTGCGTCCGCGTTTCCATGGGGTCTGTCGATGTTTGGCTGTGCCACTAGACCTGAACCTCTGTGCTCTACTTTTAAGACCCCCACAGTGAGGAAGCCCCTGATGGGCCTGAGTTGTTACTTCCTGTGGCCATCGCTGGGAAGTGCCCTGGATGCCTTTCCTGGCTGGTGACGGCCCGGGCCTGGAAACTGGGTTCGTCCTGAGCTCTGCGAGGGGCTTCGGCTCCACGCACAGCAGGCACCTGTGCGTCCCTTTGGATGTGAGATGTTGGCGCTCAGCTCGGAGGTCACCGCAAGCCAGGTGTGGTCAGACCGGCTCACCATCTGGGGAGCGAGAACCTGCCCGGGGGCCCCTCTGAGGTGCATAGCTCTGCAGTGCCCTCATGGGATGCCCTGTCCTCTGGGGACTTCCCGCTGTTCCCCTGGACCCTCGGGTGTGGGAGTCAAGTGTGGTGTTTGTGTCACAGGTGGAGGTGTTGAGGACACCACCCGCCTGCTCGTGTGAAGACCCGAGGTGCTGCATGGGCTCGTTTCCAGGGGGACACTGGCGTCTGGGGGCCTGTGGGTGTCTTTATTTATACTGGCAGGAAATAATGGGTGGCCCATGTTTCCTTTGTCTTTTTTGCCAAAAAGCCCTAATGCCAAGGTCGATGCCCCGCTGTGGGAACCACCCGTCTCAGGCACACCCGCCCTCCTGTTTCTGGGCTGTTAGTGTTGTGTTGGGATAACTGTATTAACTTCGTTTGTATTTTCTTCCTATTCTTTTGGAATAAGTGTCCATAGCTTGTGCTGCTTGTTCACCCTGGAGGTGAGGGTGTCCTTTAGGCCTGGCGGAACACAGCCCATGCAGGGAGGTGCCAGTCCTCTCGTGTCGTCCGCAGCCCTCACCCCACATCTGCTCTTCTGCTCCTCTGCTCCTCGTGCATGCAGCCAGGGTCACGGCTGCTCGCTGTGGTGTTTGAGATCCTCGGAAAAGGTGCTGTTTACAGTGAAGTGATATTGGGGGTGTGCGGCTGATTTTAAATAGGAAGAAATGACGGTGACAGAGTGAGCAACGCCTAGCACTTCTTAATCTTAGGCTTGAGAAACTGTTTTGGAAGCAAGGTATCCCCAACTCTGGTTTTCTTCAAATTAAATCTTCTAAAGAGCCCACAAATATAAATAAAGCCTAAAACTGTGCAACAGGGGGCCTAAAGCCCAAGCCACTGCCACCTGACTCCAAGACACCTCAGAAACTTGGGCCTCCTCCCCAGAGAGCCCCCCTTCTGCTCCTCCTCCCACACTCC
>NW_026652277.1:404829-438644 GCF_009828535.3 Hylobates moloch | reverse complement strand
CCTCGCCTCCCTCCTCCCCTCCCGCCTCCCTGCCTCCCATACTGCCCGGTTGTCCCTAATGGAAGAGAATCAATGATGCTGCTTCACTGATCTCCAGGGAAAGCAGGTAGACAACAGGTTATAAACGTGGGAAGGTTTTAGAAAAGCCGTCATCCACTTGTCAGCTCCATCTCTCCTGCCTGGAAGATGTAGGGAGAACCTGCCTTCAGCCCACCCTCATCCCATAACGGTGGAGGACAAAGGTGCAGAGACCCAAGTCATGCCAGTGCCTTCAGGAAACCCTCCGTATCCTCCTCATCGTGGAAGTGGAAACCATCCCACTGGACTACATCCTCCCGGGGAAGCCCCTTCACCCCGAAAGCAAGGAATCTGGTTTGAGCACACACACAGTCTTAGTGCCATCACTTTCTGCAGTTAAACTCTGTATGCGTGGCCCATTAATTTTGCTAGTTCAGTGTTACTGGGTCCCAGGAGTTTCTGTGGGTTGATGGCAGGTGTTTACCATAGTGTTTAGAGAAAAGAATAGAACTTTGTCTATTGTGTGAAAATCAGATGATAACCATTGCCATGTGATTGCTTGGGTTGGGTGGGGGCAGTGCTCATAGCTTTTTCTGAAGGCTTATTTTTATTTTTTATTTTTTCAGACAGTCTCACTGTGTCGCCCAGGCTGGAGTGCAGTGATGCGATCTTGGCTCATTGCAACCTGCGCCTCCCGGGTTCAAGCAGTTCTCCCTGCCTCAGCCTCTCGAGTAGCTGGGATTATAGGTGTGTGCCACCACGCTCGGCTAATTACAAAAATTTTTAGTAGAGACAGGGTTTTGCCATATTGGCCAGGCTGGTCTTGAACTCCTTACCTCAAGTGATCGGCCCACCTTGGCCTCCCAAAGTGCTGGGATTACTGGCGTGAGCCACTGCACCTGGCCCGATCCTGACATCTTTTAAAGCTGCCTTCATGAACCAAAAGCCAGTCTATGTTTGAAAATTAGCCTTGAAGAGCCTAGGAGGAGAGGGATATACTTGAGCTAGGTAAATAACTATGCATATGTTAAAAATATGGGCCAGAATCTACCCCAAATGTTAACTGTTCTGCTTTGCATTTTATATCCATTTATGGTTATTCTTTCAGTATTAAGATTTTTAAAGATTCTTTTGATAATTATGGACAAATTACTATTAAAACTCAGCTGCATTTGTAACACTTTAAAGAGCTAATTGGATGACATTTTTTTCCCTGAGGCATTTTGGATAGTTATATAATTAATGTTTATCTCTTTGCCAGAAATCTTTTTTTTCTAGAATAGAAACCTGAAAAGAAACATTCCTTTGCATTAAATGCTGTTTCGCTGTGTGACAATCAGTTTTTGAACATGAGAACAAGATTGTCTTGTATTTTTGGGATAATTCTTGTTTAATAGTGATGATGCTAAGTGTTAAAATTATGGAACAATTTGTTTCTTTGAAAATTACTATTTGCCTGCTCACCAGGTGGGAGCTGATGAGAACGTGGATGTAAAAATTAAATTGTATTTAGCTTGTATAAAAGAAGTTAAAAAAAGCTTTGTTTTTTGCTACTACTGAAGTTGCTTAGCTACGGAAATGAGGTTATTGCAGGCACGTAGAATTTTATCCCCTTCACTTCCACAACGGGAAGACATTCTCCAACAAGCACAGGAATCCGACATTCTGATATGGAGACTCCTATAGGCATGAAGCCCCATGGAAGGGGTGGTGATTACGTGAGTGCTGGCGTCGATGTGGGCATATCCTCCAAGCCGGACACAGGGAGCAGGGACTTGCAGAAAGACCAGGTCCCTCAGGAAATACAGTGTTGGCAGCAGTGGTGAGGGTCGGTGTCAGGGGCCAGGAGGAGGTGGCGAAGGGAGCATGTGCCTCAAGGCAGCCCTGGAACCCACGGTCCCTGGAGTGAGGTCTGGTCTGCAGGGGGATGTGGACGGCCACGTGGTGAGGCCCACAGACAGCCTGGAATTGGCTGTCTCAGAACTCTCTGGTGAACATTGCGAACGGCCCCGCAGGGTTGCAGTGCAAATTCCTCGGACAAAGAGAAGACGCTTGGAACTGTTCCCGGCACGAAGCCAGCGCCCTGTGCTGTCAAACTGGGGTCATTTGTTCTGCTCAGTTCACTTAATTGGGCCAGGAGTGGGGTTGCCATGCCTTCAACAAGCTTGACGCATTGAACAAGGACTCAGTCGATAATGCACTGTGTAAATACACTCTCCTGGCTAGAGTGTTTGAGCAAAGCCCAAGGAGGGGGGTGGTTCTTCAGTATTAGCAGGTGTTTGTGGTGGGGCCAGCTGTGCGGCTGACAGGGCGAATGCGACCAGGAGGCCTCTGTCCCCCCGAGGTGGCCAGCATTCCTGTTACACATGCCATAGGCAGAAGGTGGGCACTGCTGGGGAACTTGCTCGTGTTCCTGTTTTCTGATTGGAAATTCAAGGTTTCTGAGCATCCTACATCTGAATTTGTACATTGCCAAGACTGTACACATTTCAACACTGTTTTTTCTGCTTTTTGGATCTATACAACCTGGCGTTTGGTGACGGCTTCCAGGACAGGCTGGATGCTGAGAGAAGTCCTTTCCTCACTGTCGATGTTTGCAGATGTCTTTTTGTATAAACTTTGTATTTCTTGAGAGTTTCAATTAGGTTTTTACTTAACGAGACTTTTAAAATTGCCATGCACATGATTTTACCAGTTACAATCGTGAGCTAATGTGGGTTTTTGGTTTTACTTTGATGAATGTTTAAACATTTGCAGGCTGGACGTGGTGTAGGGGGTGGAGGTCGTTTATCTGCTTTTCATTTCCTTCTTGGTTATACTTAGTGACTTTAACTTTCAGGTAAGGTGTGGAAGGCGCATGGTACAGGGTGAATTGCAGGCTGCAGTGTGGCGCGGTGGACGAGGGGTGTGGGCTGCAGTGTGCACAGTGGATGACAGTAAAGAGGAGACCTCCATCCTCCAGGGAAACATGCGACAGACAATTTTAAAAACTGATCATCTAGCTTACATGAGGTCCAACAAATTCAGTTTGCAAAGTTTAACTTCCAAGTTAATTTAGTAACTTTCCCCTAAGTCATTAATTTAGTAGCTTATGTTGAAATATATTTCTTTTGTCTAAAGCGAGTCATAAATTCTAAAATGAATGAGTAAACATGTAATAATTTAGGCATACAGCACCTGAAGGGAAAACTGCCAGTATGCTAAAATATTGGATACAGATGCTTAAAAAATATAATGTAGCACTCTTAAAATGCATGTGCTTTTAGCATGTAACTTGGTGAGTAGTTTTGAGCTACATTTGTAGGAATGTGTATCTTGAATACTTAAGGGCACCACTGCAGATGTGTGCGTGAGATGCATAAATACTGAATGTTCTTCTCCCCTCCCTTAAATAAAAAATATTAGCTCCCTTTTTTTTTTTTGAAGTGGAGTCTCGCTCTTGTCACCTAGGCTGGAGTGGAGTGCAGTGGCGTAATCTTGGCTCACTGCAACTTCCGCCTCCCAGGTTAAAGTGATTCTCTTCCCTCAGCCTCCCTAGTAGCTGGGATTACAGGCACCCACCACCATGCCTGGCTATTTTTTGTGTTTTTATTAGAGATGGGGTTTTGCCATATTGGCCAGGCTGTTCTCAAACTCCTGACCTCAGGTGATCTGCCCACCCCGACCTCCCAAAGTACTGGGATTACAGGCATGAGCCACTGTGCCCGGCCAGCTCCTTTCTATGATGATTTATACAGTTGTTTTTGCTTTTTGTTTTTTGAGATGGGCTCTCACTCTGTCGCCCAGGCTGGAGTGCAGCGATGCAAATCTTGGCTGACTGCAGCCTTTACCTCCCGGTGATCACCTCTTAGGTGATCCTCCCACCTCAGCTTCCTGAGTAGCTGGGACTAGACACATGTCACCACGCCCAGCTAAATTTTTTTTTTTGTATTTTTAGTAGAGACAGGGTTTTGCCATGTTTCCCAGGCTGGTCTTGAGCTCCTGGGCTCAAGCAGTCTGCCCACCTCAGCATCCCAAACTGCTGGGATTACAGGTGTGAGCACCACATCTGGCCCATTTTTTTTCCCCCTCCAGGATCAGAAGTCAACTTTCAGAAAACGCTTCAACCTTGCAAATTTAATTTTCCATAATACTATGCCTGTAGGATAAAAACAAGACAGAAACAAAGAAGTATATGTGGACTGCAGTTAAAAATTTTCAACATGACATAGCTTAGGAAGGTTGACATTTACAAAGAGCAGGAGGCCCATTCAGTGCCTTTGTAAGAAGGCACCGGGAACGGCGGTCTGTGGGCGACCCTAACGTGTGCGGCGTCCTGAGACATGATTGTGGCGCCCACGCTTTTACCTTGGGCCTCCCGGGAGTACCAGAGGCTCTTCTCCCGCAGTCAGCTAGCCAGGCAGCACCTGCTGGAGAAGGAACAGTGAAAGACAGATATACACGGTGTTATTGTGGCACAGAGGTTAAAACCAGGCTCACTTTGTTCTTACAGTTTTGAAAAACTAATAATGCACTCCTTAAATATGTATTGCACTTCAGGATTTTTAAGCAGTTGTGGGTGTGTCTGTGTCTCTCTCTAGCTCCTGTTGGGTGCTCCCTGTGAAGAGAGCTCGGAGCCGCCACCCGTCATTGTTGAGGTGACAGGGCCTGGAGAGGTGTGAGCCCTGTGGAGCGGTGACTGACCTGGCGGGGGGAGGCTGGGTCAGCGTCCGGATCCACCTCCCCCCACGTTCCTCTAGGGAATCCACAGTTCTAAGCCTTTATGGGTAAAATGAACCTGGAAGAGGTGTTATTTTTTAAGAAGTAAATGCCGTGCTCTTTTTTCCTCATGCTTCTCCGTGTTTAAGCAGCGTGGAAGGATAAGGCACTAGTAGCACCTTGGTTTGGAAGCGATCTTGTTGGTTATTTTACCTTGAATCTGATATTAAGGTTGCCTGGTAACAGAAGTTTTCCTTTCACAACATGGAACTCTGTTGAATCTTTGCCCCATTGGCGGAGCCGTCTGAAATCCGTGCTGTGGCAGCTGAAGAGGCCGCTTCCCCTTGGAGGAAGCCGCTGGATTGGCAGGACGCACCGCCCTTGATTGAGGCAGTGAGAGGCGGGTTTGCAGGGATTCCACGCCGGCACCTGCCGCTCTCTCCTGCCCCCTGCTGGCCGGCCAAGCAGCATCGCGACAGTGTGCTCGGTGTGAATGTTCACTGGGGCAGGCCAAGGCTTTTGTTCCAGAAACGCTGACTTCAGAAGCGGCTGCGTGTATTGAGCACGGCAAGAAAGACTTAGGTGTGTCTTAAACCTCTTGAACAAAGCACGTTGATGTTTCAAATGCATCTGGAAGGCTAATAGACTTTGCTATGGTCAATATTCAGGAGAAACTATCAGGTTTTGATGAAATAAAGACAGGAGTGGCAAGTGACATGTTTGTGCCCCGTATGACTGAGTGATGTTCTGGCTGTCCCACACCACCATCTCTGAGCAGCCAGCGTGCAGATATTGGGTCAATTTAGATATCCCTGATCTTTACAGAGGTTTGATCAGGCAGCTCGAGAGCAGATAAACACAAATGCTGACTGGAAACCCTGGCACACGGAGGTGCTGGAAACAGAAGGCTGCTATTAACGTCACAGTGAGATGCAGTCGGCTGCTCTCTCAGGGGTGTCAGCTTCTTTTGCTTCTAGATTTTCGTCTGTGTTACAATAGAGTTTTGTTCAGTTTATCCCCATTGCTCTGCTGTCTTCGCTGTTAAAATCTCAGCCAGCACTGAGCTCTGACGCTGCAGTAATTTCACTGTGCAGCTGGCCAGGCCTGCCTGGCACGGCTATAAAGCAGGCGAGAGCTTTCCGTAAGGCAGTGACGAGAACCTGAGGCAGGAAAGAGCGTTGCTGGTCCACATACGGCAGTGCACCTGCAGCCGAGCATGTACATGCACGTTCAGGCTAAACAGGTGCAGGAGAGAAGAAAACTGCCTATGATTAGTCACTTAAAATGCCAAACACCCAGCCCCTGAGACCCTAGGACACAGAGCAGGGGTCTTGGAGACGGCTGGTGTGTTGAAGTCGGGTTTTATCACTTAGCTTCTCCAAGCAGCGTTTTCCTCATCTCTAAACTGGGGCTAACAACTGCCCCGCATAGATTTGTGAGTGGAACCAATGAGTGTAAAGTGGGGTAGCCCCCAGGACCTAGGAAGGACTCGGTCAGTGTCGGTGGTCATGCGTGTTGTACGGGTCCCCCAGGAAGGCGATTGCTACAGATAACTCCGTTCGATGTCACTGAATGTTAAAGTGGGACCTTGGCTTCTGATGTGTCTGGTTTGCTGCAGGCCGCGCTGCGCCCCTTGGTTCCTTGAGCCCTGGGCTGAAGTAGCCCTGCTGCATTGTCTGCGCCACTTTTGCTGTGACACGAGAGCTCCTGCCCTGGGAAGCTTCCTCTAGCTGCTTAGCCTGAGGAGCGCCACAGGCTGCAGCAAGACCCATCGGAAGCGTGGGTTGGGAGGAGACCGCGGCGGCCCCGTCCTCTCCAAGCTGCTCTCCAGGCTGGGAGCGACTTTGTGGGGTTTCTCGGCCCTTCTCTCAGTTGTCCTGTGTCTCATGGATCTGCCCACGAGCCCCCTTAGATGCCTCTCTCCCGTCTGGACGAGCACCCTCCAGAAGGCTGCCTGCCACCCAGATCTCCTGGCGCAGAGTGAGGTCACACCTGCAGCCCTCACCGCAGAGTCCCTGAGGCATTCGGCAAGAAGGGGAGTGGGCTGCATGTGAGTTTCCACTGCGGAAGCTGGCTCTGCTCCGTAGTCTGTGTTTGGGGTGCCGGATGTTCCGACGTGCTGTGTCCATCGGGGGCCACGGCGGGGTGGGAGGGGGAGCAGCGCAGATGGATCCAGGGAAGGACCTGGTTGAATCCCAGCTGCCCACATACTTATTGCTGGTCTTGGACAAGCTATCTAGTTTCTCTGAGCTTCAGTTTGGTTGTCTGTAAGAGGAGGATGCTGCCGGAGTCTGTAGATGTCGGTGCGTGCGGGAATGCCTGGTGCAGTTATGACTGGGCTTTCCTTCAGCCTCCTCCGTGCCCCTGCCCGGGTGAGTCAGCATCCACCCGAGTCCGAAGATGTCGGTGCGTGCGGGAATGCCTGGCGCAGTTACCACGGGTTTTCCTTTAGTCTCCTCTGTGCCCCTCCCCAGGTGAGTCAGCATATCCATGCATGCCACAAGTAAATTACAGTCGGTCTAAAAATCCAGTCGACCCCTAGTTTTATGGTCAAGCATCTTGAGTGTCCTTGCCAGGAAATGCCACCAGATGTCTTGGGCCTGCCCATCTAACTGTCCACAGCAGTCCCCGGAACAGGCCGGTTCAGGACACAGGAGGTGGGAGTCAGTGTTCTAGTGCAGACAGGCTGAAGTCAAAAGGCTCATTTACTCTGTGAAGGGGTGCCCAGGATGAGACATCTAAGAGGTGCCAGGTGGCTGGCCCTGGAGGTGGACGGTCGGGTCGGAGTGGCCGCCCTCCAGCACTGCTGTTGAACAGCCGTGTTTGCGAGGGATGCCTTCTCTGGGTCACGCAGCCCTGATCCTTAGCGCACAACTTCCCATGTCCAGCCAGTCTTGTCTTGCCCTCTCCTTCCAAGAAGGTACGTGCGGCACAGTTGCCTTTAAGTGGCTCCTTCTGGACACAGCGGTTAGGGCGGCAGCAAGCAAACATGGGAGGCTTTTTTTCTTAGGTTGACCAAAATACGCGGGGCCCGCTTTGCATGATCCTGTTCAGCATCACACGTGTCCATCGGCCACTCACCCGTCCTTCCATCACAGACAGTCTCGGACCAGACCATTGAGTGGTCTTTGCTGCGAAGAGCTTAGCGGCTCACAGGAAGTCCAGAACCAGCACAATGGTAACAGGGCAGCAGGAACTGTCATTTTTCAAGGCAGTATTCTGGGCCGGACGCGGTGTGAAATTATCCAGTTAGGTAAGCACTGTTAGAATTAACCCCCTTTTGCCTACCAGGGAATCGAGGATGGGGGCATTAACGCCGGGGAGCAGGGAGTAAGGGGACACATGGAGGGGCTGAGGGGCTGGGCACTCTGAGCCCGTGGATCTGCGCCCAGGCCCCGGCTGCACGGGCACTGGAGGTGCTGCTGTGGAGTGGGTGAGGGGCTCTGGGGAAAAGATGGAGCCTGACATGGGTAAGATTTGGAGATTTTCAGCCTGGAATGAGGGTGTAAGTGACTGAATTGCGGTGGTGAGCCAGAAAGCCTGGCTGCAGGAGCTCCCCTGTGGGGTGAGGGAGGAAGGCATTGGGGGCAGGTGGCTGAGCAGAGGCGCTGGGTCGTCAGGAGCCGCCCCAGGCTTGGAAAGGGAGGGAAAGGCAGCGCGGTGCACTGGAAGGGCACCGAGATGTGGTTGCAGCTCTTCCTGACCATGACAGGCACAAATGCTGCTGACAGCAGAGTGCATGGACTCTGCCTTCAGAGAAAGGTTGTGGAAAAGTCTCCTCCTGTCTTAAAACTTGGGCCACTCATTTAAACTTAGTGGCCTCAGGTGAATGGTCAGGAACAGTTTCTGAGGATGATGCAGAGGTTGTGTGCAGCCTCTGATTGTGCTCAAGTTTTCACAGATGGGGTGGGACATGGGCACTGGGCTGGAATGCTCTCACCTTCGACCTTCAATTGTCAGTACTGAAAGGAATGTGTGGGAACAAACTCACCTGTGCGCATGTGTATCGTTTTCAAAGACGGATGAGCTTATGGGAAATATCTAAAGACTTTTCAAGTTTTGAAGGAAGCTGGGATGACACTGGAAACATCAGGAGTCTTGGCTGGTGACCAGGTCCGTCACCGCGCACACCGTTCCTAACCTTGCACGCCTCTGATTGGACACAGCGGGTGACCAGGTCCCTAACTTCGCACGCCTCTGATCGCGCACAGCGAGTGACCAGGTCCGTAACCTCATGCCTCTGTGCACAGCGAGTGACCAGGTCCCTAACCTCATGCCTCTGTGCACAGTGGGTGACCAGGTCCCTAACCTCGAAAGCTGATTGTGCACAGCTGGTGACTAGGTCTGTAACCTCATACATCTCTGATTGGACACAGCAGGTGACCAGGTCCCTAACCTCACACACCTCTATTCGTGCACAGCGGGTGACCGGGTCCGTGACCTCACACCTCTCATCGTGCACAGCAGGTGACCGGGTCTGTGCCCTCACACCTCTGATCATGTACAGTGGGTGACCAGGTCTGTGACCTCACACCTCTGATCATGTACAGTGGGTGACCAGGTCTGTGACCTCACACCTCTGTGCACAGTGGGTGACCAGGTCTGTGACCTCACACCTCTGTGCACAGTGGGTGACCAGGTCCGTAACCTCACACCTCTAATCATGCACAGCTGGCGGGTGCAGGATGCACTTCAGTGAGGGGCTCGTTTCCTGGGTGTGAAGTGGGAACGTTGTGTGGCTCGCTAAGCCCCTCCTTCATGCTTTGGGGGCTCCAGGCTGTGGCCGGCAAATAGAATGTTGTCCCAGGAGGCCACTGTGTGTTGGGGGACAGGAGGCAGCTGCAGACTGCAGGAGTGCCCAGCTCCTTGATGCAGGGAGATGTGGGTGTGCGTGTTGCTGGGAGTGCCTTCTGCATGTGAGTACTGGGGATTCTATTCTGGTATGTTGGTGTATCATTCAGCACCCCCATCTCATTTGAGATGAACTGTGCTCTGTGAGTGGCCCTGCCCCGGGTCATGACCACACGCTGGACTTGAGCTGTGGCAGCCACATGGACAGTTGGCGGCCTCAGACCCCAGGGCTACACACACTGAGATTTCCCAACTGCGTCTCCCCAGGCCTCGGGCTGATCCCCCTTGCTGCCACTGTCCCAACCCCTGGCATGGCACAGCTTCCCTCTCAGAAGATGTCATGCAGCTTGTCTGCTCTTCGTAAATCGTACGCGCATTTGGATGCGTTAGCTTCATGCAGAAGTCCTGCAAGCAGGAGAAAATGGAGGCTTGACTCTGGGCTGGTGGTCTCCAGGCATCTCTCTCCAGCTGCACCCAGCAAGTCAAGGTTATTTAAATGTGTCTTCCAAAGGGTAACGAGCATGGGAAGCGTGTCAATGCCATGCAGTGTGAGGTGGTTCTGGGAATACCAGTACATACCAGCACATAGCAGTACATACCAGCACATACCAGTACTCCCTTGTGCCGCCAAATGTGACGTTGTGTAGATGTCACAGCCTCCTTTTGTCACCTGCGTTCCTAATCCCCTGGATTTCTCAAATCTGTGGATTTCTCAGCTTCTTCTCCAGGAGAAAACCTGCCCCATTGTCCTGTTACCTCTGAAAGGGGGTTTTTACAGCAGGAGATGATGCTGCAGCTGTCAGTATGGGCACATGCAGCATCCTACTGTTGTCAGGTGCACCCAGAGGGAATATAGCTGGGCAGGTGGTCCCCATCTCCTGTGGTGTCGGGCACCCACAGGAAGCACAGCTGGGCAGGTGGCTCCATCTCCACCGGTGTCAGGTGCACACAGGAATCACAGCTGGGCAGGTTGTTTATTGTCAGGAAGTACAGCTGGGGATCAGTTGAGAGCCTCAGGCAGGGGGTTAATAGATTGGAAAGGTTGAGAACCTCGGCTTGATCACTAAGACACAAATTGTGGCAGTAGAAGGTGGAGATTGCCCCGTCCATTCCTCAAACGTTATGCTTTCTCCTGTTTCCCTGACCAGTGTCTTGCTGCCTCCTAAGATAGCTCCTGCGTATATATCTGTATATCCTTGTAGAGGGACTAGAGGCACTGCTGGAAAGTTAGTAACTCTGTATTGATGAGGTGCCAGTTATTAGTCTGTTGCCTTGAAACATCAGCAATTGGAATTGCTCCTTGGAACATGACTGGACGCGTTGCCGTTCTCTGTACAGTTTTCTTTTGGGGAGGTGCACATGGTTCCGGGAAGGTTGCTGGGCTGCAGTAATACGGGTGTGGACACAGGTCCCAGCAGAATAGTAACCCTCGGAGGGCAGGGTGGGGATCCCACGGGTTCACAGTGGTTTTGCTGAATGAATGAATGAATGAATGAATGAACCTAGCACTGAGAGTCACATGAGCTCATACAGAAATGGCTTGGAGTGTTGAGAAATGAAGATTGAAGAGCTCACCTGTTCTCTTTGAGTATGACATGGGGTCAGCGCTGCTGGAGCTGAGGGTTTGACATGCAATAAAACCTGTGATGCAGCCATAAAGTGTGATTTGGTTTATACAGCTATTGCCTTCTGTTATGAGGCTGAAAAGAACCAGGTTAGCGGCCACTTGTTACTCAGGCCTTATGCTTTCTTAGGAAAAAGGAAGATGTACTAAATTTTTAGTGTTAAAGTGACACAACACGGCAACACAGGAAGCGTGTCATCTTGTCACTTGTGACTTGGTCACGGAGCCGTGGGTGCTTCTCTGCATGGTCAGACTTGGGCACGGAGCGGTGGGTGCTTCTCTGCATGGTCAGACTTGGTCACGGAGCCCGTGGGTGCTTCTCTGCATGGTCATCTTGCAGCTTCTGAGTCCTGTCCTGGCTCTCCCGGACTAATGTGGCCGTGCTAGGGATCACACCCGCAGGTCTGACGGCAACATTGCGTGCTGGGTTTCTCTCCCAGGACTTCCAGGTGGTTCGTGCCTGGAATAGTTCCGTGGTAGCAGGGTATCAGCGGGTGGCCAGCCTCGGCACGCCTGCATGTATTTGCCATCCCGGGGGTGGGAGGCCCGTGGCAGAAGGCTGTTTCCCTTGCGTGCCTCTTCCAGCGTGGCCTTTATTCTCCACAGGGCATTGGAACTGATTTTTGCGCAACAGTGATTTGACAGTGATTGATACGCTGTGGGTCTCCAGCCCAAGGAGATGGGGATAAATACTCTTTGTTGCTCTTTCATGCTCTGGGTGGGCAGGCAGTTGCGTTAAAGGCTGCAGGTGCCACCTGCGTGTGTCGTGAGATGAAGAGAGAGTAATTCGATGAAATCTTCTCAGTTTACAGAATTAGACCAGTTGTATTTATAACCTAGAAGTTGAAAGCAGTTGACTTTAAGTGTGATCAGGAACCTGGAATTTAATTTCTGAGTAAAATAATTACTGTGGAAATGAGTCTTTGGACTTGGAATTGAAATGAATGGTTGTAAATTTAGGGTAAATCACAGTAACGGGTTTAGACAAACCGTCTGATGTAGACGGCAGGGTTTTTCAGGTGTGTATAGAACTGTGATGAAAACTTAGGGGACAAAGAAGGATTGTTCTGTCCTGAAAAATTTAAAAATGTGGTTACGAATGCAGACCTCAGCGTGCACGTAGAGGCCATCAAGCGTAACTCGGTGTTTCGCACAGCAGAAGGGTAAGAGCCGAAGGAATATTGCTGGATGTTCTTCAAATGACTCTTTCCTCTCAGTGTGGAAGCTGCGGTTAGCACCCACCGGTTTTGGGTCTGTCAGTGACGACTCCTGGGTGGTCAGGTGACGCTCTCAGAGAAAGACGCAAGAAATCCTTCCATGGTTTTCCGCCAGCTTTAAGATACATCTTTGTAGCCCTTGGTTCCATTTGTTTCTCCCTTGTAGTTTTATTTTGCTTTTTAAATTTATGTATAGTAGCACTGCCACTCTCTTTTGTGGTCAGTTCTGTTAGTTTCCTAGTGCTTATTATGTCCATCCACTTCATTGAAGTGTCTGTTCGATCTTGGCCAATTTTTAAATTGGAACGTTTATTGTCCTCTGTTTCTTTCCCTTTCATGTAACTTTTAGCTTGTCTGTATCTACAGAAAGTCCTGGTGGGATTTATGCTGGAATTGTGATAAGTCTGCAGGTCGGTGTCCTGGCGGGATTTATGCTGGAATTGTGATAAGTCTGCAGGTCGGCGTCCTGGCGGGATTTATGCTGGAATTGTGATAAGTCCTCAGGTCGGTGTCCTGGCGGGATTTATGCTGGAATTGTGGTAAGTCTGTTGGTCAATGTGGAGAGAATTGGCATCTTGACCGTGTTGCCGCTTCTCCTTGGACTCGTGGCTCAGTTGAGGGAGCTCTTTCTTTCTTTCTTCAGCGTTTTGTGGTTTTCTTCATACACATCCTCTGTGTGCTTTGTTAAACTTATACCTGAGTGTTCTTTATACAGCTACTGTAAATAGTGTTGTTTTTAACATTTAGGTCCCAAATACTAATTGCCAACATGTAGAGTACAGTTTGACTGTGTGCTGTGATTTGGCTAAACTCAGGTATTGGATCTAGGACTGACTTTTGTAGACCCCTTGGGAATTTTTATATGCAGGCTTTTGGTGTGACTTGAGTTTTCTCCTTTCTGTTTTCAGTTTCTTTGATCTGTGCTCATTATGATGTCTTTTTCTGGCTTTGAGTTTAAGATAGAAGCTTAGATTATGGACCCGAGACCTTACTTTTTTCAAATATGAGCCTTTCGTGCTATGAGCTTACTTCCCATCATTATTTTGGCTGCATTTCATAGATTTTAATTTTTGTTTCAGTTCAGTTGAAAATTATTTTCCTTTGAACACTCCTGGTGGTTTTATTTAGTTCACCCAAATCTCATTTTAGCAAAAGATACAAATTCATGCAGGTTTAGTTCCTGTGTGTGCCTCATAATATCTTCACATTCTGTGCCTTGACCAGTAAATGATTGAGCTTATCAGGGAGATGGTTGCATGGTATATTGGTGTTGTAACAATTATGTGGGAATTTGAATGTTTTTGAGACAGGGTCACTATCACCCAGGCTGGAGTATAGTGGTGCATTCAGAGCTCAGTACAACCTCGACCTCCCAGGCTCAAGCAATCCTCCCACCTCAGCCTACTGAGTAACTGAGACTACAGGTGCATGCTGTCATACCCAATTAATTAATTTTGTTTTTTGTAGAAATGGAGTTTCACTATGTTACCCAGGCTGGTCTTAGACTCCTGGGCTCAAGTGATCCTCCCACCTCAGCCTCCCAAAGTGCTGGGTTTACAGGCGTGAGCCAGCACACCTGGCCGGGAATTGAAGTACCATGAAGGTGCAGAGGTTTTATGTTTTCTGTTCTGATATTGCCAAATACCTGGCACAGTGCCTGGCATGCGGTCGGTGTGTAACGCATATTCCTGAATGAATGGATACTGCGGTGCCTGTATATTGAATTAAATGTAATTTCACTCACTTGTGTTTTCTCTGTGCCAGTCCTTTTGTCTGTCTGAACTGCTTTGTTCTGCAAGTTACGTTGTAATATGATCACGTTCTTCAATCGGTTTTTCACTTTATTGACCATTTTAAATGAAAGAAGCCCCCCCATTCTTTCTGATTGGATATGCTCGTCTTCCCTTGATAATTGGGATATATGGTACCAATGCATGTCTCTTCATAAACATATTATTATAAAAATCCTTGAATACACATGTGCTACATAAACAGGTTTGATTCTTTTATAAAAGTTGGTATTGCAAAGCAGAGATCTTAACAAGTTCTACTTCTCATAATGTATCAGTGAGTATAGGACTGCATGCATTCTACTTTATTTGCCTTCTAAATAAAGTATATTCTTAATAATTGCCACTTAATAAAGGCTGGGCATGATCTTTTAGAAAGGATGTTTCCACAAACTAAAGTGTGTACTATCAACATTATTATTTAAATAGCTAGTGAAACCATCAAAATCTTATCACATTTACATGTTGCCCCAGGAATCATCTCCGCTTTCCTCCCTGCAACTCAGTATTTTTGACGCGATGTGAATTAGTTCACAGGAAGCCTCAGTGTTTCCTGGAGGCATGCCCACAGCTCACTGGCCTCAGAGAAAGTCATAACGTGTGTACGAACTTCTCTGGAATAACTTGAGCTTATTACATACATCTTCTGGTAGGTCATTTGCCCCCTCCACTCTCCAAAAGAAAACCTCAGGCCTCTTAAATTAACTGCAAGGCTTTTTGAGACTGAGCCATTATTCTGGAAAGCAAGATTGTCAGAAAAAAATATAGCTTTAAGGATGATAGATCATAGCATCTTCTGAAGCCTGAAACCTGTGGGGGGCGACAGCGCAGTCATTCCTGTCCTGATGGGACCTGGCCTGTCCTGTTTTGTTTTCCGTGGCTTACCCAGACGGGGTGATTTAAGAAAATCACTGGAGTCATTGGATTAAGCATCCCTTTATTTCCAGCTTTTAAAAGGCTTTAAGTTAAAATACAACTTTTAAAATCTTTTATCCAGCGAACATTTGGCGATATTGTCTGTGTTTTGTGTGCACTTTCTCTGTTTTGTGTAGGAATTCTGTTTTATGTACTCTGTCCGTTGCATGGCACACAGTAGGTATTAAATATTTGGGGGGTGAATGAATGAATAAGGAGATAAAGTTCAGGATAATCTCTATAGCATTTGGAAATTCTCACGTAAAGCCTAGGCACGCACAGTGTTACCAAACAAGGACCAAGCAAAGCTGCAGTATTTGTTTGATCAATTACTAGGGAGCAGTCACTTTCCCTTCATGTATCCTGGACTTATGGGGTCACAGGACCTACTGAAATAGCACCGTTCAACGTCTGATGGAGCAGCCAAGGGCTGGTGGCTGCAGGTCTCAGGAAGAGAACACAGAAGCAGCCGTGGGCCCTGCTCCTGAGACAGGCAGGGGTTGACTGTGAACCCACCTTTGCCCCAGATGCTGATGAGTAGGGAGGCGGTTGTCAGGGAAGCTGGAGCGTTGCCTGCAGGGGTCCCCGGCACGTACAGATGTAGGGGAGGGCCCGGCTGAACCCACATCTGCTGTGAAGGCTTGCAGGAGTCCGCGCTTGCTGAGGGGGCCCTAGTTTTATTCCCTGGGTCTGAACTTGCTCTCAGTGGCCCTGTCTGCCTTCAAAATCCACCTGAGGAAGAGCTGGGCTTTAGTGCTGGGGCCCCTTCCCTGGTCCCAGTGTGGCAGGGCCAGGTTACTGGAGATAAGTCCTAGTCAGCACCTAGGCTATTAACAGGTTCAAGGGGCCAGTGTATCCATGCTTGGTCTATGATAAAGCCCACAGTTTGGCACATGATAACTAGACATTTCAGAGTTCCTTTAAAACGGTGTCAGTAAAGCCCATGATACGGTTTGGCTCTGTATCCCCACCCAAATCTCATCTCGAATTGTAATTTCCATAACCCCCCCATGCCAAGGGCAAAACCTTGGGGAGGTGATTGGATCCTGGGGGTGGATTCCCTTGTGCTGTCCTGGCGATCGTGAGGAGATCTCATGAGATCTGGTTTTTTGGTAACTGTGTTCTCTTCCTGAGACCTGCAGCCACCAGCCCTTGGCTGCTCTGTCAGATATTATATGGTACTATTTCAATAGGTCCTTTCTTCCCCCTCGCACACTTCCCTCTCACCTGCCGCCACGTAAGACGGGCATTTGCTTCCCCTTCACCTTCTGCCGTGATCATAAGTTCCTGAGGTCTCCCCAGCCATGTGGAACTGTGCGTCAGTCAAACTTTCCTTTATAAATTAGAGAGTCTTGGGCAGTTCTTTATAGCAGCATGAAAACAGACCGGTGCAGCCCAGCCGTCCACAGAGGGAGACTCCAGCCGTCCACAGAGGGGGAGCCCAGCCGTCCGCAGAGGGGGAGCCCGGCCGTCCACAGAGGGAGAAGGTGACAGTGCAAATGCTGCTGTCAGGGCTGCGATGCCAACGAGGAGCCAGTCAGCACCACGTGTGGGAAACCTCAGCCTTGTGGCCATTGAGGGGTCAGGGCTGTGATGCTGACAAGGAGTCAATCAGCATTGCGTGCAGTGAACCTCAGCCGTGTGGCCATCATGGGGTTCAGCCATGCTGTTCTCATTGAGCAGCCCATTTTCAAAGTCTGAAAAAGGATAAAAAATATTAATAGGACTGAAGTTTTCAGAGTCAGTGCCTTGCATGAAAACTGGTAGTTGAGAATTCCTCAAGGAAAGCAGAAGTTGTTCTCGAAGTCGGCAGTGCTGTGCGGTGCAGGGGAGCGTTGGTGAGAAATGCCGGCATGCAGATAAGTAACACTGTAGAAAATCCACATTCGCAGCTCTCAAAAAGCTTGTTTTATTTATAATCAGCTGGCGGGACTCAACAAATGCGCGTTGCCTCCTTAATTCGCCCACACAGCAGACACTTTTTTCAGGCCTGGGGTGTTACTGGGGAGCGGTGAGTGGGGTCCTGGCTGGTCCCGAGGTGCGCTGGAGCTGAGAGGAGGTTTTGTACCCGGGGATGGAGGTCGGGGCACGCTTGAGCCCAGAGTCTTGGGGTGAGCTGACTTCTTCATTGAAAAATTGTATTCTCTGGGAAGGAATGGGCAAAAACTTCAGGTAAATGAAATGGAAGTCAAACAGTCATCCCTTGACAGAGGTGCGTCTCTGACGAGCCCCGTAAGAGAGCCCCCCAGGCAGCAGGGAGAAAAAAGCAAGACTCTGTGCTGTTCTACATGTCCTGGTGGGGTCTGTCAGCGGGACCCCCGAGGGGAGGCAAGCGTCTCTACTGGCGCCTGCTTCTGTGGCCTGGACTGCTGATTGTGAGTGGGATTAGTTCACTCAGGTGTGGAGATTCGAGGGGCTCTGAGGACTTCCTTCAGCTGAGGCATCTCCTGTTAGAGCCGAGTCCTGGGTACAGCGTGTCCCTGTCATCTGCTTCCCCGCCCTTTGACAACCAGTGCCAAACAGCGGCACCACTATTGCCACAGCTGGGGAAGCTGGCAAGACGTCGGGAAAAACTCAAGTACTGTGTTTATGAAACTCATGACAGAGGCTGGATTTGGTGGCTCACGCCTGTAACCCCAGCACTTTGGGAAGTCCAGGTGGGAGGATCACTTAAGGAGTTTGAGGCCAGCCTGGGCAACACAGCAAGACCCCATCTCTACAAAAAATACACAGCCGAGTATGGTGGTGCCTGCCTGTGGTCCCAGCTACCCAGAAGGATGAGGTGGGAGAATCACTTGGCCCCAGGAGGTCAAGGCTGCAGTGAGCCATGTCTGCACCACTGCACTGCAGCACAGGCGACAGAGGCAGACCTGTCTCAAGAAAAAATTTGTTTTTAATCTCATGACAGGTGTTTTCTCTGTCCCAACCTGTTCCAAAATGGCTATTTTTTTTGGCGTTTGCATTTTGCATTTCAACTCCAAATGTATGAATGTTGCTTCAAGAAATTCTTCCTCTGCATCCCATCCGTATGGTGGAATCAGCCAGGTGCCCTAACATTACCGGGCGCTTCTCTGCATGGCCTTGTGTGTGTCAGAGGAGCCCTGGCCGCATGTTCAGCTTCTCTGGATCCGAGACATTGGTGTGTGTGGCAGGACTGATCCTCACTACGTACGGTTTGGATTCCTTGGGTGAGCGTCTGGAAGAAGACACGGTCTTGAGCTTGTTGCCGCAGCAAACACGGTTTGCAAGTGAAGGACGCTTGCTTCTCCCTGTCCAGAGCTGCCCCATTGCTGATGAAGATTGACTGTGAAGTTGGTCAAAAGAGAAGCAGCCGACACAGCAGAATGACCAGAAAGTACTGAGGGATGTGGGAGGGGAGAGCCTGTATTCCTTCCCCCGCCCGTATTCCTTCCCCCGCCTGCATTTCCCCTTAAACATTTCCAAGGTGCCGAGTTGGCCTTCCATGTTCGTGGGTTCCATAGCCCTGGATGCAGCCAAACTGAAAGTGAAAATATTCAGAAAGAAAAGAATGGCTTAACCTGTTTTGAACATGTGTAGACTTCTTCGTTTTCATTATTCCTTAAACAATACAGTACACCCACCATTTACACAGCACTCATGTTGTTTAGGGTATTGCGAGTAAGGTGGAGATTTATTTATTTATTTATTTTGAGACGGAGTCTTGCTCTGTCACCCAGGCTGGAGTGCAGTGGCACGATCTCGGCTCACTGCAAGCTCCGTCTCCTGGGTTCACGGCATTCTCCTGCCTCAGCCTCTCTAGTAGCTGGGACTACAGGCGCCCGCCACCACGCCTGGCTAATTTTTTGTATTTTTACTAGAGACAGGGTTTCACTGTGTTAGCCAGGATGGTCTTGATCTCCTGACCTCGTGATCCTCCCGCCTCGGCCTCCCAAAGTGCTGGGATTACAGGTGTGAGCCACCACACCCAGTCTGTAGAGATTTAAGTACACGGGAGGGCACCGTGGGTTCTGTGCACTCAGCATTCACGTTGTTTGGGGTATTACGAGTAATGTAGAGATTTAAGTACACGGGAGGGCACCGTGGGTTTTGTGCACTCAGCATTCACGTTGTTTGGGGTATTACGAGTAATGTAGAGATTTAAGTACACGGGAGGGCACCGCGGGTTCTGTGCACTCAGCACTCACATTGTTTGGGGTATTAATGAGTAATGTAGAGATTTTAAGTACACGGGAGGGTACCGTGGGTTCTGTGTACTCAGCATTCACGTTGTTTGGGGTATTACGAGTAATGTAGAGATTTAAGAATGGGAGGGCACTGTGGGTTCTGTGTACTCAGCACTCACGTTGTTTGGGGTATTACGAGTAATGTAGAGATTTAAGTACACGGGTGGGCACCGTGGGTTCTATGCAAATGCTGCGCCACTTTCTATCAGGGACTTGAGTGTCTCAGACTTTGGGATCCTGACCCCTGGAACCCACCCCGACGGACACCGGGGGTGACTGTACTTTAGCACGCTTTATTTTTTTTTCTTCACCGAGAGACTCGCTAGAAGAAACAGATTTTTTTCCACACAGACCAACGTTCAAAATCTATAAATAGTTTTTAGGGAGGAGGAGGGGAAGGATTTCAGACTTTTTTCCTCCCCCATTCAAGCTATTGATAACACATTCCTCACCTCGTAGTTAATTTGTGTATGTGGTGAGAATATGGAAGATCTCTTCTCTTACCCAGTTTCAGGCAGATGATACGTTGTTAACTGAATTTCAGGCAGACGATACATTGTTATTAACTGTAGTTACCACACTGTACATTCGGTCTCCAGAATTGACTCATCTTTTCATGAAGTGTGTGCCCTTGACCACCATCTCCCCATTTCCCCATCCCCAGGCCCTGGTACCCCCTATTCCACTGTTTCTACAAATTCTACTTTTTTAAGATGCCACATGTAAGTGAGATCATGCGGTATTTGTGTTTCTGTGCCTGTTTTATTTCACTTAGCATAACATCTTCCAGGTTTATCCATGTTTTTGCAGATGGCAGAATTTTGTTCTTTAAGTTGAATAGTATTCATTGTGTCCATACACCATGATTTCTCTATCTGTTCATCCACTGATGGGTGCGTAGGTCAATTCCACATCTACGTGATTGTAAATAGTGCTGCAGTGGACGTGAACGTGCAGGTATCTCTCCCTTATGCTGGTTTAAATTCCTTTGGATATTTACCCAGACATGGGATTGCTGGATCATAGAGTCCTGTTTCTAGTTTTGGAAGATGCTCCATACTATTTTCCACGGCAGCTGTGCTGCTTTGCACTCCCACCAACAGCGTGCAAGGGTTCCCTTTGCTCCACATCTTTGCCAACACTGCAGAATTTACGTTCCTAGATCCCCTTGGGGTCCCTGACATGGGCACAGGTGGCCTGACCGCTCACTACACCTCTCTCTGAGCTTTGCTTTCTCATGCTGCGTATGGACTGGTTCAGCAGCCTCCTCACTACACCTCTCTCTGAACTTTGCTTTCTCATGCTGTGTACGGACTGGTTCAGCAGCCTCTTGTATTGCTTTGACTCTTGGGAGCTTTGACTTAAAAAGGCAACTGAGCAGAAAGCCATAGCTACTACGCAGCTGCTTAAATGATTCTGCAAAGACTTAAAGTCAAACTCTGGGTGAGGGAGTGTGTGCTCCTAAAATAGGAAGATAATGCTTGATGTGTTGTGGAAAGTTGAGGCTCTGTTGGCCCCAGTGCTGAGGTCACTGCATGCCTCTGAGTCTGGTGTGAACACACAGTGACCGTGGAGTTCTGTTTACAGATATATACTCCTGACTGCATACACTTTTGTGTTTACTGAGGTTAGCCCACTTCTTTCTGCTGTCAAAGTGATTCCATCTTTGATAGCCTTAGCAGTTTTCTTATTTCCCCAAGAGCACTTTCTGATGCAGAAGGGGGTCATGTGGCACGTGTTTGTGGCCGTCCCCTGTGGGCCAACACTTGGAATAGACCACTCCGCTGCTCACCTCGGGGTGGTCCAGCGTGACTTCTCAGATGCTGGAAATGATGCGGATTTTTTTTGTTTGTTCCAGTTGTCCTCCTCCCCCTTCAGCAGGGCTGTGACATTCTCCCTGCTGGGGCATCTGAAGTGTCTCCTGTAGCTGGGGGTGGGATGGCAGCGCTGGGCCAGGCGGTTCTGCACGGTGACTTTGTTGCCACCAGTCTGGCCCTCGGCCAGATGCCTTGGTGGGCTTCTCCGACTTGCTGAGACTGTCATCTGTGAAATGAGGGTGATAGCGCTTGTGGAATGTTTGAATGACATAGTTGTCTGTAAAGTTCGCAGTAAGACCCTGACTTTGTAGGTGGATAATTGGCCTCCACACTTTCCCCTGTCCACCTGCCCTCATCCTCATGTTCCCTCCCAATCCAAAGAAAAATCTCCGAGGGGGTCCCTCCCTCTGTCGGGGAGCAGAGGGTGGAGTGTGAGAGACTTGCTCTCAAGCTGTGACGCCCACGGCGGCCATCTGAGAAGAGCCCACAGTGGGGCCCGGGCCGTGCTGGGTCCTCTTCTACACGTCAGCTTCTCAGTGTCCAGCTGGAAATAATGGATGCTGGGCTTCATTGTCCCTACCTTGCCCCTTCTCGCTCCCCCCACCACCAAAAAATGTAGATACAACATCCAGTAAAACCAACTTACTGCTGAGGCCTGAGATCTGCAAAACTGAGGCTCAGTGTCGCGGGAAGGGAAGTACCTGTGTTTAATACGGCGTGGTCTTCTCAGAGCTGTCTTTCTGCAGGGTGGGGTTTCTTTCCTTTTTGTGTGAAGCAGGGATTTCTAACTCCCAAGACATGCTGGAGAAATTATGCTTGCCTGAAGAGTTTTTAGCAAGTTATGACAGCAGTTTTGTGTGAAACTGGACGTTTACATCTTCCCACTGGCCAGGATAACTGCTGGGGCATCTCCGGGGACCTCGTGCAGAGCCCCTGGTCTTGCCAGGGACTGGAAGGGAGGGGGTGTTTCGAGGCTGCAGTAGGACAGGGGTCTCCTCAAACTCACAAAGCCTCTGCTCCACGCGGCACACTGCACACATGCTTTGAATTTTAAAAAATTCCATCGGCATTCGTATTTCTAAGCCCTTCAGGGACTGTTAGTACTACATTATTTTCTTTTAACATCAGAAGCTTATTTTCAAGACCGCTGCGGTAGTGTGAACTTCTGTTGATCTTTCTCCTGTTCTTTTGATCCATATGTTAAAAATAGAATGGACTCCAAACAAGTTCTTTCCTTTAATCCCCTTTCTAACCGGAGTTCTTAACATACCAAAGAGAATAGCTACAGTGGACAAAATACAAATTTTAAAAAACCAAAACGTTAAAACTCTAAGTGGCGTTGTCCACCTGCCTGGCCTGAGTGAGATCTTATGCAACAGCGTGTCTAAAATGTGTTTCCTTCCTGCTCCTACCATTAATTAAATGTGTGTGTGTGTGTGTGTGGTTTGAGACAGGGTCTTGCTCTGTCACCCAGAGTGTGGGGCACTAGGTACTAAATAACAATGTTTTTTATTAAACAAAAAGCTCAGGTGCATGTATGAATCCTAGTGCAGGCTCTATGTTTACCCTGGCACCTTATTTAAAAGATCTTTATGGATTTAAGCTGCCAGTGCTCACACTGGAAATGTGACGGGCTTGTGAGAATGAGAGGGTGATGGGCACAGCAGGTGCAGGTGGAGCCATGGCAGAGCATGGGCAGCCAAGGCGGCGGGGCCGGGTCGGGAAGGACTTGGAGGCCCTGTGGGGAGTTTGGTCTCAGCCCAAACAGCAGGGAGAAGCCTCCAACACAGTTTTGGGAGAGAGGCTACCACATTCGCATTCTTGCAGAGACCCTTCTGGCTGCTGTCTGGGGTGTGTGTGGTGCCAGGAGTCTCGGCCCCAGAGCTGGAGCATCTCAGTGACACGGGGGCCCGTGGCGTCTGGGATCCCGCGATGGTGGTTGACATCAGAGCAGGACAACAACTGGGTTCTCAGGGGTCGGGATTCTGAGATTCTTCCTAGCCCCTGGCTCTCTGGGGTCCATCTTCTTTGCCTCCCTCCCTGACGGGGCGATGCCTGTGGCCGTGCAGGCTGCACAGCAGGTCTGTGTTCGTGAGTCCCCCCATCGACTCAGACGTCTCTCACGAGTTGAATGTGAAACAGATATTGAATGAGTGCTTGCTGCATTTTTTAAAGATTTTGTGTCCTTAGTGCTTTGAGACCTTCACATCCTGTGTGTCTGATCTCTCCGTCTGTGGTAGCAGGTAGGTGCTATCACCTATATTTTATCCATGAGAAAAATGCGACCCACACTAGTTAGCTGGCCCGTGGGGGACCCTGCTGTGCTCCGCTTGCTGGAGTGAGAGGACATCCCAGGCCCTCCTGACCCTGTCCCCGGTGCCGACGAGGGGTACACACAGGAGCTGCCACCGGCCTACAGCGCCTGCTGGAGAACAAAGAAGCCTATCCAGAGACTTAAAAACAAGGCTGTGGTCTTGCCTTTTGGGGCCTCCCGGCTCCTTATAAAGCAATAGGCTCAGAGCAGCAGCACCGGGGCTCCTGACAGCCGTAGAATTCCCAACATGGAATGATTGCTTTGTAATATAAACCATTAATTCCAGCATTAAATAATCTCCCGACACCACGCATGGAAACCGTCACTGCCGAGTGGGTCTGTGTGCTCGGAGCTGAGCCACACTGTGGAAGCAGCTCCGTGGCCTGTTTCCTTCATCCCCGAGGGCCACCCAGCTCCCAAGTGTCCGTGTCTTGAGCCCAATGTCCGCAGCACTGGCTCTGCATGGGTTCTAGTTGGGGCCAGATTGGCCGGTGACGGCCTGAGACCGAGAGGAAGCCACAGGGGCAGGGCGTCTGTTCTGTCGTCTTAACACTGCATTCGTCAGGCAGACCTTTCCTTGATTTTCTAAGATTGGGTTTTGCCCTGAAACTCTGGACTGCAACGTAAGTGAGAAAAAGGATTCTTCCCTTTGGGGAGGGAAAGAAGCATCGTCCCTCAGTCTCATTCAACCTTCTGCTGGTGACTTTGCCTCACTGGGGTTTTCACTTCCAAAGTACGACTTGTCTGTAAATCTCTCCTCTTTGCGATTTTAATTTCTGCTTCTGAAATTTTAATTCTTATGGGAAGCCTCTGAGAATGACATAAGTAGCATTTTTTTAATGAAGTAGAAAATGTTTCTAAAGAGATCACTTTTACTTTTTTTCTCACTGAGGTTACAATTCCTGCATTTACTTTCCTGTCATACTTATTCCTAACATGAAAAGGAGATTAAATAAATGGGTACCAAGATGGTGGAAGCGGGAAAATACGCTGTTTGGAATTTTACGTGGAAAGCACTCCGGCAGGGGCCCCTGTGGTTCTCATGATGGGAGTTGACTTTCGAAATAGCCTTGGATGACGTTCCCGTCGCTTCCAGGTTTGGGGAATATGAACAAGCCGGCTGTGAGCAGTGGTTACACCTAGTGGGATAACAGACACGTGATGGCCCCAGCTTAGAAACGTGGGGAGGGACGTGCCGTCTCTGAGCATTTGCGCCTTTAGTTTATGTAGCTGCACGCTGATGACCACGTGCCCTGATGGACCCAAGGTGAGGGGGAGAGAAGAGAGGCAGGAATTAATTGATCATTCAGCCTGAACCAATGTGAAATGGAGGAAGCACCAGGCACCGTCAGAGCCACCGTCTCCCCATTGTGAAGTGGAGGAAGCACCAGGCACCGTCAGAGCCGCCGTCTCCCCATTGTGAAGTGGAGGAAGCACCAGGCACCGTCAGAGCCGCCGTCTCCCTAGTGACAGCGTGGCATTGATCGAAGGTCAGGCCTTGGGCCCAACCCAAGGAGGTGTTCTGGGAGGATACTGTGTAGTCAGCCAGCTAGCTTCTGCCTGTCAGTCTCTCATCTCCCACCACCTGCCATCAGTCCATCATCTCTGTCGTGTGTCTATATGCGTCATCTATTATCTACCTGTCACCTATGACCTGATTGTATTCACACAGAAAACATTGGTTGCTTCAGAATAAAGGATGGCGTAAAAGTGCTGCTAGAAGGTTTGCTCATGTAAACCTGCAGTGAGTCTATCACGGGAATCTGGTGGACCTCTGTCTACCAGATGCTGAGGCAGTTCCAGAGTTAAAAATAACTGGATGTTTTCCATGAAAACGTAGCAGGAGTTTGTCAGCCACGAGCTTTGGGGCCTTAGCCTGGTCTCAGGGCCGCGGCATCCGGCGCTTCGGCTTCGGTTGAGCACGTACATCAAGCCGCCGTCTTCTGCATTTTGGGATAGAATCGTCGTAAGTTTCCCCTCTGCCCGCCCCCCAGTCACCCAACAGGTAAATGATCGCCCCGCGTCTGCCCAGGTCTTCAGCGCACTCCCAGCCGGTCGCTTGCCTGCAGGTCTCTCTGCGTCAGGCACAGGCGTCTGTGTGTGGTACACGCAGGAGCACCCTGGCTTCAGTTTGTAAGACAACCAGGTTGGGGCACAGTTCTATGGGACATTGTCTGGTTTTAAGGATAACTGTGCATGTGTGTTACAAATAAACCACGAACAGTCATCCACGACATCACGCAAGCTACAGCGTGTGATTTGTGCTGTGGGCACCCAGAGGCGCCATCCAGGCAGGGCAGGGGCTGGGAGAGGGCAAAGTAGGAAGTACAGTCCCGTTTCCTTCGGAGAAGGGCACTTCCCAGGCAGGTTACAGAGTCAGGATGTGTAGGGGCATGAATATGCGAGGAAGGCCCAGGAAGCCGGGGCTGCGACCTCTGGACACTGCACCAGCTTTAGAGTGGAAGACTCTAGGTGTGGTTTTCATGGGACACGGTTTTGGAGCTGGACAGACTTTTGTCTTAGATCTGTGGTCCTGGGTGAGGAACGGAAGTACTGTTTGTGCCTCAAATTCTCATCTGTAAAATAAGTTGTTATAAGGATTAGACAATGTCGTATTTGGGGATGGGCCAGCAAACCCTCCTGTGAAGAGCTGCACTGAACTCTGTCTTGCCTTGCAGCTCGGCAAGGAGCAGGCCGTGAGCACAGAGCGTGTCTCCAGAAGTGGCCTGGAAGCTGGGCTCAGCCTCGAGACTTAGTTTGCAGACCCTGGTTTTGGGGAAATTGCGGGGCATGGAAGTTACTCAGTGGCGCTGCCCTTTCCCACCTCCTAGGTTTTGAGAGATGATAGTAACCTAGGATTTATTAAAGTCTTGTCTGGAAATTTTCTTTGCTGATTGATTGGGGGCTCGATTTAAATCAAGCACGTGCACATGTGGCTGCTTCTGTGGTTCAGATTTTGGACGTCATTTGTAAGATGGGTTAATGAGGCATTTCCAAAAGCGACCGAGCAGTCTCCATAGTGGGCAGCTGATGGCTGCGGTGTGGAGTGCCTGGCAAGCTGTAACATTTCTGCAGAAATCGTCCTTTGTTGGCAGTGGCCGGCCACCTAGTTAGCATGGGCCAGGCGCAGTGGCTCACACCTGTAATCTCAGCACTTTGGGAGGCTGAGGCAGCAGATCATGAGGTCAGGAGATCGAGACCATCCTGGCTAACACAGTGAAACCCCATCTCTACTAAAAATACAAAAAATTAGCTGGGCGTGGTGGCGGGCACCTGTAGTCCCAGCTACTCGGGAGGCTGAGGCAGGAGAATAGTGTGAACCCGGGAGGTGGAGCTTGCAGTGAGCCAAGATAGTGTCACTGCACTCCAGCCTGAGGGACAGAGTGAGACTCTGTCTCAAAAAAAAAAAAAAAAAAAAAAATACAACAACAAAAACTCATTGATGGGCGGATGCAGGTTCCATGTCATTTGGTTCTTGGCTCCGTGTTCAGACATCAGCCTTGTGTTCCATGGGGGAGACGAGAACCTGTGTTGTGAGCTGTGAGTTGGTGGAGGCAGCCGTGGAGGTAGATGCGGCACCTGAGACTGCCTGTCCTTCACTAGGAAAAGCGAGTTGACCAGCTTGTGTGTGTACCTTGATAACCTTTTCACTCATTTGCTATATTTTTATTAAAGCTTGAATTTTCAACTCTTCTTGGAATTATGGTTTGATCAGTCTTAGGAAACAATACAACAGATCCAAAAAAATGAAGGGCGAATGAGTATTCTCTGCGTGCTGGAGCTTGTGATTGGGAAGGGCCTCTGTGTGTCGATGAGGTGGCTTTGTCCTGTGTGCTTGCACTGGCTCCAGGAAAGGCACGGCTGCTGCGCGGTCCCCTGGCTGTCTGTGAGCTTTAACGTGGATTCTCACCTCACCACAAGCACCTTTCTCTCCACTTCTGGATTTCTGCTCTGTGAGCTAGTGGCTTTAACGTGTGGATTCTCGCCTCACCACAAGCTCCTTTCTTAGTGGCTTTAACGTGTGGATTCTCGCCTCACCACAAGCTCCTTTCTCTCCACTTCTGGATTTCTGCTCTGTGAGCTAGTGGCTTTAATGTGTGGATTCTCACCTCACCACAGGCACCTTTCTTTCCTCTTCTGAATTTCTGCAGGTTTCACGCCTTTTACTTCTACCCTTGGCCTTTGTCACTCCTTTTTCAAAAACACTGTGGCAGCTTCAAGTCCTTGCGACCGACACGCCTGGTTAGGAAACATCTTGTTAAGAAGATGCCAGTAGGTGCTGGTGTCGGTCATCCCGGCCCCGGCAGCCGCAGGCTCTGTCGTCGACTGAGTTAAGGAGAGCCCCGGCCACCAGGCTTGGCTTCCTGTGCCGGCGGGTGGGGATGAGATGGCAGGGGTCTAACCCTGGACCCCATCCGGATAAATCAAGAAGGGGCCAGAAACAGGCGTGTGTTTAACAAATGAGTTTTAGTGACTTAAATGCTGTGGGCTTTTGTTCGAGAGCAGGGGAGGAACTGAAGTTGTATGATGTGCAGTGCTTGCTTTTAAAATTCTAACGATGAGGCACACAGAAGATACTGTGATAACTGTGTCTTCCTGGGCACCATTGAATGATATGCTCTATCCACTGAGACCATACTGAACGTCATTTTCCTTCTCTTGCAGGTGACATTACACAAAAAGGATATGAAAAGAAGAGGTCAAAGTTAATTGGAGCCTACCTTCCACAGCCTCCGAGTACGTAACCCCCATGAGTAGCATGAGTCCTCTCATTTCCCGCGTTCTCTATGTGCCAGAGAGACATCTGGAGGCAGACGCTCCCTTCCTCCCGAGTCAGCAGGAGGAGGCGTCTGGCGTTCACACTCCAGGCATTCAGTTCCTTTGAGTGATCACACGTGCTGTGTGAATATACAAGGCACAGAGGATTTTTCTATAAGTGTGCCTAATAGGTGTTTTCTCTATCAGTAGAGATCAATATTGTGTTGATTACTTTAAAATCCTACAATCGTAAAAATATGAGCGCATTAGTGATTTCAACATATTTGGTTTAGAGGGCTATTTATTACTATTGATTCTAGTTTAATCTGAGGCTTCTGTTGGTGGCACAGGCCAAATCTAGACAGTGCTGTGATATCCCGCCCAGGACTCTGCAGTCGTGAAAGCTGGTTGTATGTGGAGATGTGGTCGCAACCATACATGATGATTCTTCAGAAGGGTAGTCGGTTTCCCGCTAGCGTTTCTACGTGTGCAGATTGGCAGCTTTCCTGCACTCGAGCTGGGTTCTGTAAATGTCAGGAAAAAGAACCTCATATTAGACTGGGATTCTAGCACCTCAGTTCCCATCTGGCAAGCTCAGTTCAGCTCAAGAGTGACCTTGAAAATTTGCTAGGCTTGAGGAATGGCTTAAAGCTAACAAGCAGTTTCTTCCTCAAACATAAAGGCTAGCAACATAAATTTTAAAGGTGGAAACTGAACTTCCATAGTTTTTATCGTTGAAACAAGATTTTAAAAGGTTTAAGGATGCACGTGTCCACACCTGCACAAACCCTGATTCTGTTCTTCCTGAGACCCGTCCAGGGTCCTGTTGACTCAGTAAGAAAAGTTTCCTGAGGCTCAGGCTCCAGGAAACGGTGTGGAGATTCTGCTACTGGTAGTTTTGTTTTGATTTCGTGTTTTTCTTACCTTGATTTTTGAGACAGTGATGTAACAGTGAACATGTTTGTGTGGACCTTGCTTAGCAGAGGCTTAAGTCAGGGATAGACGCCGAGGAACCAAGAGAAGGGGAGCAGAGGGCTGGGCTGGAACGCTGGGGCGAGAGGCTTCAGGGCAGTGCTGGGCAGATCCCCTGATGGCCTGCGCCCCCTCCCTCATTCTCTTCTCATGGAGCCACGGGGTGACAGCTGCCCCAGCCCTGTCCCTGAGTTCCCCTCTGCAGGTGCCCTCACGTCCTACAGGAAGATGGGGTCTGACTGTAGGCCACGGACGCTGTTGGTTTTAACTTTTGTGCCTTGCCAAACAAAAGTGAAACAGAAGCGGTTCCTCGCTTCCCAGGACGGTTCTCCAGCGCAATGTGCCTCCCGCGGTGGCCCTGGCCTTGGTCCCCTTGGTGGTCTGTGTGCTGTCCTGCATGGGGTCGGCAGCTCTGCTCAGCGCTGTAACAAATTTAAAAAAAACTAAAGTTTGAATTAATTAGTTTTTTTTCAACTTGTTACAGCAGCGAATGGAGCTGCCGTGGTTCGGTGTAGACTGCAGCACAGTGAAGGAGCGCCGAGGAGAACATTCCGCTCTGCCCACATCGGGGTGTGCGACGTCCGAGAAGCCGCGGCTCGGGAGCGGGTGGCCAGCACCACAGGGAACCGGCCTCTGTTTTACTTTCGTTTCGGTGAGCGCTGCTTTGCTGAGAGCCAGCCCCACAGCAGGGTACACGTTAGAAAAGGGGCCACCCGCCAAGCGCTATCCATCCTGTACAGACGTGTAGGGTGTGGCCTGGGGGCCGGAGGGTCCCGTTCTCCAGTGAACCAGGTCACTCCTCAGGCCCAGAGCTCGCCAGAGACCGGGTCTGTCCCTGTGAGTCAGGGCCCAGTTCCGTGTTTCCTGCTGAGGTAGAATGTTGTTTTTACAATTCCCCTTTCTCAGTTGGGCACCACTTAGAAAACACTTAAGAAGAATGCATGACAAATTATAAAACTTCTTAAAGTCACTGGTCTTCTACAGACTTTCGTCTTATAGCCAAAGACCCAATTAAAGGATGAGCTGATGGGTCTTGGCCTCTGAGATCTGCTAGAGGGAGTGATTTTGAGATTTCCATCTCCAAAGAGCAAAGTAAGGGTTTTTGAAATAGAAAAAGCAGTCAATCATAGAGTATGTTCTTAGAGGTAAGGATTTTGTTCAAAGGTCAAAATTACTTCAGTGGACAGTATTTTGAATATAGGAATTTCATGAGGCAAAAAGGGAGTTCAGTGCATTTTCCAACAGAATGAAAAAAATAATATGCAGGTTGAAGTTTTAGGTTCATGTTCAGGGTTACACTTCAAAGTGTGTTTTAAAATCACATACAAGGCCGGGTGTGGTGGCTTACGCCTGTGATCCCAGCACTTGGGGAGGCTGAGGCAGGGGATTGCTTGAGCCCAGGTGTTTGAGACCAGCCTGGGCAACAAAGGGAGTCCCCATCTCTACAAAAGAAAAAATTAGGCATGATGGTGGGTGCCTGTGATCCCAGTTATACGGGAGGCTGAAGCAGGAGGATTGCTTGAATCCAAGAAGTCAAGGCTGCAGTGAGCTATGATTGTGCCACTGTTCCAGCCTGGGGGACAGAGTGAGACCCTGTCTCAAAAAAAAATCGGTAAAATCAAGTCATAGAGGCAAAGTTTATTATTACAATTGGCCATCAGGGTCTCAGAAGAGGACACCCTGCCTCGTTTCCTGGCCTCCACCACATTCCTCCTCTCTGGGCCCCTGGCTGATTCCCTCGCGCCCTCTCAGGAGCAAGTGGCGGAGCTGATGAGAAGGTGACAGGGCTGGGTGTTAGCCACGAGGTCCGTTTCAGAATTTATCTGCTGGAAACATGAGGAAAACAGGAGGAAGTACGGCCCAGGCCGCCTGATTCAGGCCCAGACACCAGACTCAGGATGGGGGGACTCAGGACGGGGGTGCTGGGGCCCCCCTGAGGCTGTGTTTCCCTGCCGACCTTCATTTGGAGATGTCGCTTGTGGCGCGCAAGTGTGCACCGTGTGCAGCTGTCCTGGGAAGCAGCAAGGAACGCAGACGTTTCCAAAGCCGAGGCTGCTTGCTTGGTTGGCCCCATGGGACGTGACTTCCTTTGTGCAGGATCTTCATGGAAAACATCTTTCTTTTTGTTCCCCTGTGCTGCTGTGCACTTGCCTGTAAGGGGTTTGTGTTCTGATTAACTTCCACCCTTTTTTCCTAACATTTACATTCATATTTCTCCAGAAACTATTCTAAAAGTGTTTCTAGGATGTTGTTTGGGATGCAGAATTACCAGCTACAATGGGGGTTCTGTTCCCTAGGCCAGCCAGGTGCGTCCCAGCTGCTCAGGAGGGCAGCGTCTGCGTCGGGGCCTCCCGTCGGGATTCAGAAGTGAGCGTGGTGCTGAGCACCTGCCTAAGTCTAGTTGAGGAAAAGAGTGCCAGGAGCCAGGAAGAAATGTGAGTTATATGTGCAGTGAAAGAAGGGTGAGAGAGGGTTCCTGGAAGATCATCTTCGGAGAGAAGACGCTGCTTAGGGAAGCTGCCCACTTGGCACTCACCCTTCTGCGGTTCAAACCCGTCCTTCATCAGTCTCTAAGCCCAGTCAAACTTGTAAACATAAGAAATAAAATCCGCTGCCTGGCACCCTCTTCAGGGATATCTTAATAACAGTGTTGACTTGGATAACAAGGCCTCACTGCTTGTATGATGCAGGCCGTGGAGATTTAGAGAGTAAAATTTCAGTGTGGCTATAAATGGTCGAACCTTCTTTGCTCAGATACAGCTCCTCTTTCTCACAGCAGCTTCTTACGTGATTGTCCGTGAAATGTTTCTTGGTATTGAGTGATTTATGAAGCTCCAGTATTCCTCTCCAAGCCCAGCATGCTTTTCCTTCAACAGCCAGACAGCTTGATGCCCAGGTGCAAGTTACAAGGACTCTGTAAGGGGATCCGTCTGTGCCGCACAGCCTCTCTCCACGAGGTCGTGTGAGCGGCCTCTCCAGGAACAGGCATCCCGTGGTCAGTGTGAGTTAAGCCCCACGCTGTTTGCACTGGAGTCCTGGATGGCCGCCCTGGCCTGCAGGCTCGCGCTGCGTTGTCCAGCTGTTGACTCTAATCACAAACCCGGACTTGCCTCAGTTCCTCCCTGCTCCCTGCTGCCAGGGTTCCCGATGGCCACGCTGCCGTCCACATGAGGAACTCTGCTCAGGCCGTGCACTTGGCTGTGTCCGGGTGGTGTTTAAACCTCAGTTTGGATGCTCTGTCCTGAGGGATTTCTCCCCGATCCTTCAGTCAGACCATCCCGATTCCCATCTCCATGTCGTCCTGTCTCTGAAATGCCACAGTCGTAGTTGGGTGGTGGTTACTAAACGCTAAGTCCCCAACCCCCAGCAGCAGGATGTAAATCACCTGAGGCCCCGGCCGCCTGCTCACGGAAAGTGGACGTTGGGCGGGTATTTGCTGAATGGATGTGGGGGTGCAGCACGGAGGGGCTGAGTCTGCCTGTGGGGGTGGGCTGGGCAGCACTCACTTCCCCCCGCCCCACCGTGTGACCGTCCCCACGGTCCTGGGGTGTGAGGATGGATGTGCAGTGTCCCTGAGGGCAGACGCCACCATGTCCGCACAATGCTCAGATCCACGTGAGCCCTAAACAGGCACCCGAGACCTTCCACTGCCTCAGGCATCTATCTGGGCCGCAGTTTTATTTTTATTCTTGATTTGGGTAAATTTAAATGGCAAATGGTAACATGTAAGTGCTAATTAATGACCGCAATGACAGAGGGTAACATGTACCTCAGCACCGTCCAATCAGTGGAATTTTATTATCTTTTCAGAACTTGGCTCGCATCCCAGTGTTTGATCTTGTAACTGGATCACGTGTTCTCATGAGAACAGCTGCTCTGGCCTGAGTGCTGTTGCTTGCAGTGGCTGCCTTGCCCTGTCGCCACGGAGAGGGCTTTCTCTGAGGTCCTGTTGCAGATTCTCCCACTGGGCTTTGACAGTCGTGATGGAGGAGGTGCCCCGCAGTTGGCATTTGTGAATTTTGCACTTCGGTTACATACAGAATGAGAAACTTTAAGTATGTAAATTTCACTTTGTTCTGTCGTCTTTAGAAGACGTGGCTGGCTGGCCCTGGCCTGTTCACCTGGGCTGGCCGTCGGTTGTTCTGATTCGTGTTAGCAGAGGCTGTGCTTCCCCAGGGCAGGTGCACAGCGGTTCTGTATTCTTGTTCTGCCACGAGAGTTACAGTCTGGTGACCCAGGGCAGCCCTTCCCCTACGTGCTAGGGAGGGACCGTCTCCTCACCTGGGCTGGAGGGTCCCGGGGGCCTGTCCTGGGCAGGTGGCCTCCACTTAGGGGTCAGGCCATGCGGCAGCTCACAGGGTGAGGTGCTTTAAACTTAAATCCCAGAGGAGGGGAAACGTGGGTGTCCAGATTGCATTGCCTGTGACATAGCGTGAATCTTTCTAGACCGAGTTGCTGCAGTGACAGGTGAGTCACCTGTGTTCCAGATCAGCTGTGTTCACATCGGCACTTCCCAGGGTACCACACTCAGCTGCTGGAGACGTGTTCTGCCACAGGCAGCTGTCGGTTTAATCCTGTACATTTATTTCCTGGTCTTTTAAGCAACGTTTAATGAATCCCTTCCCCTTCCCTCCAC
>NW_026652277.1:349521-389829 GCF_009828535.3 Hylobates moloch | reverse complement strand
TTGTTTTTTTCTTGTAAATTTGTTTGAGTTCATTGTAGATTCTGGATATCAGCCCTTTGTCAGATGAGTAGGTTGCAAAAATTTTCTCTCATTCTGTAGGTTGCCTGTTCACTCTGATGGTAGTTTCTTTTGCTGTGCAGAAGGCTCTTTAGTTTAATTAGATCCCATTTGTCAATTTTGGCTTTTGTTGCCATTGCTTTTGGTGTTTTAGCCATGAAGTCCTTGCCCACGCCTATGTCCTGAATGGTATTGCCTAGGTTTTCTTGTAGGATTTTAATGGTTTTAGGTCTAACATTTAAGTCTTTAATCCATCTTGAATTAATTTTCATATAAGGTGTAAGGAAGGGATCCAGTTTCAGCTTTCTACATATGGCTAGCCAGTTTTCCCAGCACCATTTATTAAATAGGGAATCCTTTCCCCATTTCTTGTTTTTGTCAGGTTTGTCAAAGATCAGATAGTTGTAGATATGTGGCATTATTTCTGAGGGCTCTGTTCTGTTCCATTGATCTATGTCTCTGTTTTGATACCAGTACCATGCTGTTTTGGTTACTGTAGCCTTGTAGTATAGTTTGAAGTCAGGGAGAGTGATGCCTCCAGCTTTGTTCTTTTGGCTTAGGATTGACTTGGCAATGCGGGCTCTTTTTTGGTTCCATATGAACTTTAAAGTAGTTTTTTCCAAGTCTGTGAAGAAAGTCATTGGTAGCTTGATGGGGATGGCATTGAATCTATAAATTACCTTGGGCAGTATGGCCATTTTCATGATATTGATTCTTCCAACCCATGAGCATGGAATGTTCTTCCATTTGTTTGTATCCTCTTTTATTTCATTGAGCAGTGGTTTGTAGTTCTCCTTGAAGAGGTCCTTCACATCCCTTGTAAGTTGGATTCCTAGGTATTTTATTCTCTTTGAAGCAATTGTGAATGGGAATTCACTCATGATTTGGCTCTCTGTTTGTGATTGGTGTACAAGAATGCTTGTGATTTTTGTACATTGATTTTGTATCCTGAGACTTTGCTGAAGTTGCTAATCATCTTAAGGAGATTTTGGGCTGAGACAATGGGGTTTTCTAGATATACAATCATGTCATCTGCAAACAGGGACAATTTGACTTCCTCTTTTCCTAATTGAATACCCTTTATTTCCTTCTCCTGCCTGATTGCCCTGGCCAGAACTTCCAACACTATGTTGAATAGGAGTGGTGAGAGAGGGCATCCCTGTCTTGTGCCAGTTTTCAAAGGGAATGCTTCCAGTTTTTGCCCATTCAGTATGATATTGGCTGTGGGTTTGTCATAGATAGCTCTTATTATTTTGAGATACGTCCCATCAGTACCTAATTTATTGAGAGTTTTTAGCATGAAGGGTTGTTGAATTTTGTCAAAGGCCTTTTCTGCATCTATTGAGATAATCATGTGGTTTTTGTCTTTGGTTCTATTTATATGCTGGATTACATTTATTGATTTGCATATGTTGAACCAGCCTTGCATCCCAGGGATGAAGCCCACTTGATCATGGTGTATAAGCTTTTTGATGTGCTGCTGGGTTTGGTTTGCCAGTATTTTATTGAGAATTTTTGCATCAATGTTAATCAAGGATATTGGTCTGAAATTCTCTTTTTTGGTTGTGTCTCTCCCAGGCTTTGGTATCAGGACGATGCTGGCTTCATAAAATGTGTTAGGGAGGATTCCCTCTTTTTCTATCGATTGGAATAGTTTCAGAAGGAATGGTACCAGTTCCTCCTTGTACCTCTGGTAGAATTCTGCTGTGAATCCATCAGGTCCTGGACTCTTTTTGGTTGGTTAGCTATTGATTATTGCCACAATTTCAGAGCCTGTTATTGGTCTATTCAGAGATTCAACTTCTTCCTGGTTTAGTCTTGGGAGGGTGTATTTGTCGAGGAATTTATCCATTTCTTCTAGATTTTCTAGTGTATTTGCATAGAGGTGTTTGTAGTATTCTCTGATGGTAAATTGTATTTCTGTGGGATCGGTGGTGATATCCCCTTTTTCATTTTTTATTGCGTCTATTTGATTCTTCTCTCTTTTCCTCTTTATTAGTCTTGCTAGCGGTCTATCAATTTTGTTGATCTTTTCAAAAAACCAGCTCCTGGATTCATTAATTTTTTGAAGGGTTTTTTGTGTCTCTGTTTCCTTCAGTTCTGCTCTGATTTTAGTTATTTCTAGCCTTCTGCTAGCTTTTGAATGTGTTTGCTGTTGCTTTTCTAGTTCTTTTAATTGTGATGTTAGGGTGTCAATTTTGGATCTTTCCTACTTTCTCTTGTGGGCATTTAGTGCTATAAATTTCCCTCTACACACTGCTTTGAATGTGTCCCAGAGATTCTGGTATGTTGTGTCTTTGTTCTCGTTGGTTTCAAAGAACATCTTTATTTCTGCCTTCATTTCATTATGTACCCAATAGTCATTCAGGAGCAGGTTGTTCAGTTTCCATGTAGTTGAGTGGTTTTGAGTGAGTTTCTTCATCCTGAGTTCTAGTTTGATTGCACTGTGGTCTGAGAGACAGTTTGTTATAATTCTGTTCTTTTACATTTGCTGAGGAGAGCTTTACTTCCAACTACGTGGTCACTTTTGGAATAGGTGTGGTGTGGTGCTGAAAAAAATGTGTATTCTGTTGATTTGGAGTAGACAGTTCTGTAGATGTCTATTAGGTCCACTTTGTGCAGAGCTGAGTTCAATTCCTAGATATCCTTGTTAACTTTCTGTCTTGTTGATCTGTCTAATGTTGACAGTGGGGTGTTAAAATCTCCCATTATTATTGTGTGGGAGTTTATGTCCCTTTGTAGGTCACTCAGGACTTGCTTTATGAATCTGGGTGCTCCTGTGTTGGGTGCATATATATTTAGCATAGTTAGCTCTTCTTGTTGAATTGATCCCTTTACCATTATGTAATGGCCTTCTTTGTCTCTTTTGATCTTTGTTGGTTTAAAGTCTATTTTATCAGAGACTAGGATTGCAACCCCTGCCTTTTTTTGGTTTCCATTTGCTTGATAGATCTGCCTCCATCCCTTTATTTTGAGTCTATGTGTGTCTCTGTACGTGAGATGGGTTTCCTGAATACAGCACACTGATGGTTCTTGACTCCTTATCCAGTTTGCCAGTCTGTGTCTTTTAATTGGATCATTTAGCCCATTTACATTTAAAGTTAATATTGTTATGTGTGAATTTGATCCTGTCATTATGATGTTAGTTGGTTATTTTGCTTGTTAGTTGATGCAGTTTCTTCCTAGCCTCGATGGTCTTTACAATTTGGCATGTTTTTGCAGTGGCTGGTACCAGTTTTTCCTTTCCATGTTTAGTGCTTCCTTCAGGAGCTCTTTTAGGGCAGGCCTGGTGGTGACAAAATCACTCAGCATTTGCTTGTCTGTAAAGTGTTTTATTTTTCCTTCACTTATGAAGCTTAGTTTGGCTGGATATGAAATTCTGGGTTGAAAATTCTTTAAGAATGTTGAATATCGGCCCCCACTCTCATCTGGCTTGTAGAGTTTCTGCCAAGAGATCAGCTGTTAGTCTGATGGGCTTCCCTTTGTGGGTAACCCGACCTTTCTTTCTGGCTGCCCTTAACATTTTTTCCTTCATTTCAACTTTGGTGAATCTGACAATTATGTGTCTTGGAGTTGCTCTTCTCGAGGAGTATCTTTGTAGCGTTCTCTGTATTTCCTGAATCTGAATGTTGGCCTGTCTTGCTAGATTGGGGAAGTTCTCCTGGATAATATCTTGCAGAGTGTTTTCCAACTTGGTTCCATTCTCCCCGTCATTTTCAGGTACACCAATCAGACGTAGGTTTGGTCTTTTCACATAGTCCAAAATTTCTTGGAGGCTTTGTTCGTTCCTTTTTATTCTTTTTTCTCTAAACTTCCCTTCTCGCTTCGTTTCATTCATTTCATCTTCCATCGCTGATAACCCTTTCTTCCAGTTGATCGCATTGGCTACCGAGGCTGCTGCAATCTTTGGTAGTTCTCGATACTTGGCTTTCAGCTCCATCAGCTCCTTTAAGCCCTTCTCTCCATCGGTTATTCTAGTTATCCATTCGTCTAATTTTTTTTCAAAGTTTTTAACTTCTTTGCTATTGTTTTGAATTTCCTCCCGTAGCTCAGAGTAGTTTGATTGTCTGAAGCCTTCTTCTCTCAACTCCTCAAAGTCATTCTCCATCCAGCTTTGTTCCGTTGCTGGTGAGGAACTGCATTCCTTTGGAGGAGGAGAGGTGCTCTGCTTTTTAGAGTTTCCAGTTTTTCTGCTCTGTTTTTTCCCCATCTTTGTGGTTTTATCTACTTTTGGTCTTTGATGATGGTGATGTACAGATGGGTTTTTGGTGTAGATGTCCTTTCTGTTTGTTAGTTTTCCTTCTACCAGACAGGACCCTCAGCTGCAGGTCTGTTGGAGTTTGCTAGAGGTCCACTCCAGACCCTGTTTGGCTGGGTGTCAGCAGTGGTGGCTGCAGAACAGCAGATTTTCGTGAGACCACAAATTCAGCTGTCTGATAGTTCCTCTGGAAGTTTTGTCTCAGAGGAGTACCTGGCCGAGTGAGGTGTCAGTCTGTCCCTACTGGGGGGTGCCTCCCAGTTAGGCTGCTTCGGGGGTCAGGGACCCACTTTAGGAGGCAGTCTGTCCGTCCTCAGAGCTGGAGAACCACTACTCTCTTCAAAGCTGTCAGTCAGACAGGGACATTTAAGTCTGCACAGGTTCCTGCTGAATTTTTGTTTGTCTGTGCCCTGCCCCCAGAGGTGGAGCCTACAGAGGCAGGCAGGCCTCCTTGAGCTGTGGTGGGCTCCACCCAGTTCGAGCTTCCTGGCTGCTTTGTTTACCTAAGCAAGCCTGGGCAATGGCGGGGTCCCTCCCCCAGCCTCACTGCTGCCTTGCAGTTTGATCTCAGACTGCTGTGCTAGCAATCAGCGAGACTCCGTGGGCATAGGACCCTCTGAGCCAGGTGCGGGACACAATCTCCTAGTGTGCCGTTTTCCAGGCCCATTGGAGAAGCACAGTATTAGGGTGGGACTGACCCGATTTTCCAGGTGCCTTCTGTTACCCCTTTCTTTGACTAGGAAAGGGAACTCCCTGACCCCTTGCGCTTTCCGAGTGAGGCAGTGCTGCGCCCTGCTTTGGCTCGTGCACAGTGCGCTGCACCAACTGTCCTGCACCCACTGTTTGGCACTCCCTAGTGAGATGAACCTGGTACCTCAGATGGAAATGCAGAAATTACCCGTCTTCTGTGTCGCTCAGGCTTGGAGCTGTAGACCAGAGCTGTTCCTATTCGGCCATCTTGGCTCCACCACCCCTCCTCCCCCCCGTTTCCTGACTTTTTAATGATAACCATTCTAACTAGCATGAAATGGTATCTCATTGTGGTTTTGATTTGCCTTTTTCTAATGACCCATGATGATGAGCTTTTTTTTTTTTCCTAAGTTTGTTGGCCGCATAAATGTCTTTTGAGAAGTGTCTGTTCATAACCTTTGTCCACTTCTTGATGGGGTTGTTTTTTTTCTTGTAAATTTGTTTAAGTTCTTTGTAGATTCTGGATATTTGCCCTTTGTCAGATGGATGGATTGCAAAAGTTTTCTCCCATTCTGTAGGTTGCCTGTTCACTCTTATGATAGTTTCTTTTGCTGTGCAGAAGTGCTTTAGTTTAATTAGATCCCATTTGTCAATTTTGGCTTTTGTCGCAATTGCTTTTGGTGTTTTAGTATTGAAGTCTTTGGCCACGTCTATGTACTGAATGGTATTGCCTAGGTTTTCTTCTAGAGTTTTTATGGTTTTAGGTCTTATGTTTAAGTCTTTAAACCAGCTTGAGTTAATTTTTGTATAAGGTGTACAGAAGGGGTCCAGTTTCAGTTTTCTGCTTATGGCTAGCCTGTTTCCCCAACACCATTTATTAAATAGGGAATACTTTCCCCATTGCTTGTTTTTTGTCAGATTTGTCAAAGATCAGATAGTCGTAAATGTTTGGTGTTTTTTTTTTTTTCTGAGGCCTCAGTTCTGTTCCTTGGTCTATATCTCTGTTTTGGCGCCAGTACCATGCTGTTTTGGTTACTGTAGCCTTGTAGTATAGTTTGAAGTCAGGTAGTGTGATGCCTCCAGCTTTGTTCTTTTTGCTTAGGATTGTCTTGGCTATGTGGGCTTTTTTTTTTGGTTCCATATGAAATTTAAAGTAGTTTTTTCCAATTCTGTGAAGAAAGTCAATGGTAGCCCAACGGGGATAGCATTGAATTTATAAATTACTTTGGGCAATATGGCCATTTTCTTGATATCAATTCTTCCTATCCATGAGCATGGAATGATTTTCCATTTGTTTGTGTCTTCTCTTCTCTCCTTGAGCAGTGGTTTGTAGTTCTCCTTGAAGAGGTCCTTCACATCCCTTGTCAGTTGTATTCCTAGGTATTTTATTCTCTTTGTAGCAATTGTGAATGGGAGTTCACTCATGATTTGGCTCCCTGTTGGTCTTTTATTGGGGTATAAGAATGCTTGTGATTTTTGCATGTTGATTTTGTATCCTGAGACTTTGCTGAAGTTGCTTATCAGTTTAAGGAGATTTTGGGCTGAGATTATGGGATTTTCTAAATAACAGTCATGTCATCTGTAAACAGAAACAATTTGACTTTCTCTCTTCGTATTCGAATACCCTTTCTTTCTCTTGCCTGCTTGCCATGGCCAGAACTTCCAATACTATGTTGAGAGAGGGCATCCTTGTCTTGTGCCAGTTTTCAAAGGAATGCTTCCAGTTTTTGTCCATTCAGTATGATATTGGCTGTGGGTTTGTCATAAATAGCTCTTATTATTTTGAGATGTGCTCCATCAATACCTAGTTTATTGAGAGTTTTTAGCATGAAGGGATGTTGAATTTTATCAAAGGCCTTTTCTGCATCTGTTGGGATAATCATGTGGTTTTTGTCATTAGTTCTGTTTATGTGATGGATTACATTTATCGATTTGTGTATATTGAACCAGCCTTGCATCCCAGGTATGAAGCGGATTTGATCATGGTGGATCAGCTTTCTGCTGGATTCGGTTTGCCAGTATTTTATTGGGGATTTTCACATTGATGTTCATCAGGGATATTGGCCTGACATTTTCTTTTTTTGTTATGTCTCTGCCAGGTTTTGGTATCAGGATGATGCTGGCCTCATAAAATGAGTTAGGGAGGAGTCCCTCTTTTCTATTGTTTTGAATAGTTTCAGAAGGAATGCTACCAGCTCCTCTTTGTACCTCTGGTAAGAGTTGGCTGTGAATCCGTCTGGTCCTGGACTTTTTTTGGTTGGTAGGCTATTAATTACTGCCTCAATTTCAGAACTTGTTATTGGTCTATTCAGGGATTCAGCTTCTTCCTGGTTTAGCCTTGGGAGGGTGTATGTGTCCAAGAATTTATCCATTTCTTCTAGATTTTCTAGTTTATTTGCATAGTGGTGTTTATAGTGTTCTCTGATGGTAGTTTGTATTTCTGTGGGATCGGTGGTGATATCCCCTTTATCATTTTTTTGTGTCTGTTTGATTCTTCTCTGTTTTATTCTTTATTAGTCTAGCTAGTGGTCTATCTATTTTGTTGATCTTTTCCAAAAACCAGCTCCTGGATTCATTGATTTTTTTTTTTTTTGAAGGGTTTTTCGTGTCTCTGTCTCCTTCAGTTCTGCTCTGATCTTAGTTATTTCTTGTCTTCTGCTAGCTTTTAAATTTGTTTGCTCTTCTCTAGTTCTTTTAATTATGATGTTAGGGTATCGATTTTAGATCTTTCCTACTTTTTCTTGTGGGCTGTTAGGGCTATAAATTTCCCTCCACACACCTCTTTATCTGTGTCCCAGAGATTCTGGTACGTTGTGTCTTTGTTCTCATTGGTTTCAAAGAACTTATTTATTTCTGCCTTAATTTCATTATTTACCCAGTAGTCATTCAGGAGCAGGTTGTTCAGTTTCCATGTAGTTGTGCAGTTTTGAGTGAGTTTCTTAACCCTGAGTTCTAATTTGATTTCACTGTGGTCTGAGAGACTGTTTGTTATGATTTCCATCCTTTTGCATTTGTTGAGTGTTTTACTTCCAATTATGTGGTCAGTTTTAGAATAAGTGCAATTTGGTGCTGAGAAGAAGGTATATCCTGTTGATTTGGGGTGGAGAGTTTTGTAGATGTCTATTAGGTCTGCTTGGCTCACAGCTGAGTTCAAGTCCTGAATATCCATGTTAATTTTCTGTCTTGATCTGTCTAATACTGATGTTGGGGTGTTAAAGTCTCCCACTATTACTATGTGGGAGTCTAAGTCTCTTGGGTAGGTATCTAAGAACTTGCTTTATGAATCTGGGTGCTCCTGTATTGGGTATGTATATATTTGGGATAGTTGGCCCTTCTTGTTGCATTGATCCCTTTGCCATTGTGTGATGCCCTTCTTTGTCTTTTCTGATCTTTGTTGGTTTAAAGTATGTTTTATCAGAGACTAGGATTGCAACTCATGCTATTTTGCTTTCCATTTGCTTAGTAAGTATTCGTCCATCCTTTATTATGAGCCTATGTGTTTCTTTGCACATGAAATGGGTCTCCTGAATACAGAACACCAATGGGTCTTGACTCTATCCAGTCTGCCGGTCTGTGTCTTTTAACTGGGGCATTTAGCCCATTTACATTTAAGGTTAATATTGTTATGTGTGAATTCGATCCTATCATTATGATGCTAGCTGGTTATTTTGCCCATTAGTTGATGCGGTTTCTTCACGGTGTCAATGGTCTTCACAATTTGGTATGTTTTTGCAGTGGCTGGTACCAGTTTTTTGTTTCCATATTTAGTGCTTCCTTCAGGAGCTCTTGTAAGGCAGGCCTGGTGGTGACAAAATCTCTCAGCATCTGCTTCTCTGTAAATGATTTTATTTCTCCTTCACTTACAAAGCTTAGTTTGACTGGATATGAAATTCTGGGTTGAAAATTCTTTTCTTTAAGAATGTTGAATATTGGCCCCCACTCTTCTGGCATGTAGGGTTTCTGCAGAGAGATCCGCTGTTAGTCTTATGGGCTTCCCTTTGTGGGTAACCCTACCTTTCTCTCTGGCTGCCTTTAACATTTTTTCCTTCATTTCAATCTTGGTGAATCTGACAATTATGTGTCTTGGGGTTGCTCTTCTCAAGGAGTATCTTCGTGATGTTCTCTGTATTTCTCAATTTGAATGTGGGCCTGTCTTGGTTGGTTGGGGAAGTTCTCCTGGATAATATCCTGAAGAATGTTTTCCAACTTGTTCCATTCTCCCCATCAATGACCGAATTTTAGCAGCCCAGAAATCTGTTATTGCTTAGATAATTGACCTAGTTAATAATTAATCTACTCAGCCATTTAACCTCTACTGGATGTATTTTCTCATTTCATTTCTAAACCCATGACCTTACTTTATAATGAATTCTTACAAAAGCTCTTTGTCATAGTACGTATCTCTTCTTTTTAAATAGCTTTCTTTTGGAACTTGAGTTTGATTTGGGAAGTAAGTGAATGAGCTGGCATTTTTTGAGCACCTAGAATGTATTGGAGTCAATTTTAAGCACTTCATTACCTTTACTTGATAAACTCTCAATTAGAGCTTAGATTATAGCTTTAGTTGTCACCCTTTCTCCCCAACCACCAACTCTGCAAAAGAAAACCTGGAGACTTGTGTTGTGCCCATTCCAACCAAGACTGGGAGAGGAGGATCCTAGAGCTCATGTGCAGCAGGCGATTCCCTGATGTGACTGTGAAAGGAAGATCCTAGAGCCCACGTGCAGCATGCCGTTCCCTGATGTGTGTGGAGCTACGGCTGTGTCTTTTGATGAACTAAGAACCTCCATGTGTGAGCCCGCACGGCCGGGGCTGCCCCCCCAGGGATCAGCTTCTGACCTCAGCCTTGCCCTCCTTTGCAGTAGCATGTCCTGATCCCCCGTGTCCTCTAGGACAGCAAGCTTCCAACAGAGCCCAGGGACCCTCGGGTTTGAGACCCTCCCAGGGATGTCTGTGGCGTCGTGCCTTCCGGAATGACACGGCCATGTCTCCTGTTGACTGTCTCCTGAGCGCACGGCGGGTTTTTCCAAGGCTGCCTGTTTTGGGGTTGGGGGGTTCTGACAGCCAGTGGATTCGTGACTGTGACGTCTTGTTTTTTAAAAAGTTTTTATTTACTTTCTGATGCCACAAATATCAAAATATCAGCCCCATTGGCAAAAGCTTTTTAAGGTTTTCAACAGTCTTTAAAGTGCTCTTTGGGTCAAAGAGTTTGAGAATTATTGTGAGATTTTTAAAGCATTGCTTTTTGAAAAAGGTAAACCGGAAACTTGTGCTTCTGAACCCATCCCTGAGGCGGATTTTATACCAAGGATAGTTTCGTGTCAGTTTTGGACATAGACTTTTGTCCTAGTATTCTTTCAGCAAATGTGCAGGTGATTCTGGGTTCTGAGCACTCTGCTGTGCGCTGCTGGTGAGGCAGGAATGTAGAGGACACCCTCCTTGTCATCACGGGGCCACCTGCCATCATGGGGTTACTGTATAAGTTCCTCCTCTATGCTGAAGTTTAATTTTCTAGGCTGAGAAGGTTTATCTTTCCTGAGTCAGTCTGAATTTACTGATTTTGATGAGGTTCCTGCCCTGTGACCTGTGTTCTCTCTGAACAACTCAATTTTCTCATTGATTCCAGTACACATAGAGTTACTTCCTTATTTACATCCGAATGATGCTAGGAGAGAAGGCGGCCTACAGTGTGACTGGATGGGCCTGTGTAGCCACTGTGATGTCCCCAGAGGAGGTGACAGGCTCTGTCTGGTGGGAGCTGCCCTGTCCAGTATGAGGGCAGTAGCCTTGTACATTTAAATGTAAAAGGGGGCCTTTTACATTTAAATGTGTTAAGATGAAACGTAAAATCGTCCTCCTGCTTCATCACTGCACTTTCGGGTGGGTGGCCGGGTGGCTCTCACGCTGGATGGTATGGGTGGGACTGTTGCCAAACCTGTGGACAGCCCCCCTCACATGCTGCTCTGGGGTCGCGGCTGTGGGAGAGGCCACAGGGCACAGCTGAGGACACAGCATAAAGATGTCCCACACTAAAGAAAGTGAATTTTGGCCAGGTGTAGTGGCTCATGCCTGTAATGCCAGCACTTTGGGAGGCCAAGGCGGAGGAGGGCTTGAAGCCAGGAGTTCGAGATCAGCCTGGGCAACAAAGTCAGAACCCATCTCTACAAACAAAAGACTAGCCAGGTGTGATGGCCACACACCTGTGGTCCTAGCTACTCAGGAGGCTGAGGTGGAAGGATCACTTAAACCCAGGAGTTGGAGGCTGCAGTGAGCTGTGGTCACATCACTGCACCCTACTCTGGGTGACAGAGTGAGACCCTGCCTCTAAAAAAAAAAAAAAAAATTTAATCTTGCTATCTGTGCCTCATCATTTCTAAAGAGGGAATTTTGGAAATATCAGTGTAGCAGAAATATATAGGATAGATTGGTTTCGTTGGAATGGGTTCCTGACTGAAGGCAGAAACAGGTTAGGGGGCTGTTGTATTTCAGGTGAAAAATGATGAATCAAAATTTGTGGGATGCAGTGAAAATGGTACTTGAATTTATAGACTAAAATCTTTATATTAAGTCAGAAGAGATCCTGGAAACTGAAGAAATAAGCATTTGTCTTAACATGTTAGAAAAAATTAAGTCTACAGAAGGGAGAAGTGAGGCAATAATAAAAAGAATAAAATAAAATAGGAGATGCATAGACTTGTAGCTTCCAGTCCAGCACCTGAGGAGCTTGGAAGTCATCACACTTTCCTGTTGAGCAAAAAGCTAGACAAACCGAAAATAAGCAACTCTTCCTAGATCTGTCAAAGGATTGAGATTATAACCTCAAACCAACTCTTCCTAGATCTGTCAAAGGATTGAGATTATAACCTCAAATCAACTCTTCCTAGATCTGTCAAAGGATTGGTATTATAACCTCAAACCATTGTGCCGTAGTTGGAGGTGGATAGCGTGAGCAGAGAGATGCGAAATCTAGGAATCAAAAGGCAATGTTAGAAATATCCAACACTGCAAGAGAAATGAATGTTTTTGCTGGGCCCATCGATAGCCTGGACATGGCAGGTCAGAAACTCCAATCCACATGAAGAAAAGACTTAGAGAAGGAATAAGTGAGGATAAAATAAAATCTCCTTCTTCACTCTGTCTTCACCATTTTGCACAACTCTCCACACCTCTGCTTTTGTGTGCACTTTACCAAAGAACGAAACGTTGCAACAGAAATCCATGTGGAAGGGAACACAGATGGCCCTGTGTAGTGAGAAAAAGGGTGGCTGTGGACAGGCGGGATTCCACGCAGCCTGTCTCGTCTGGCCTCTTGCAGTTTTGGCTTCTCCCAGGCTTGGCTTTCTTCTTTGTCCTCTTTCCAAACTTGGGTCACACTAATGAGGAGGAGCATCTTGAGCTCTTGCACTTGCAGAGTGTTTTAATCGCCAGGAGGCAGCTCTGCTGTGAGTGCTCTGATGTAGTCACTCATTTAATCCTCACAGTCACTCCCCTCAGGCAGGGACTCACTGCAGAGTGTTTTAATCTCATTTAATCCTCACGGCCTCCCCTCAGGCAGGGACTCACTGCAGAGTGTTTTAATCTCATTTAAGGCAGGGACTCACTGCAGAGTGTTTTAATCTCATTTAATCCTCACAGTCACTCCCCTCAGGCAGGGACTCACTGCAGAGTGTTTTAATCTCATTTAATCCTCACAGGCTCCCCTCAGGCAGGGACTCACTGCAGAGTGTTTTAATCTCATTTAATCCTCACAGGCTCCTCAGGCAGGGACTCACTGCAGAGTGTTTTAATCTCATTTAATTCTCACAGTCTCCCCTCAGGCAGGGACTCACTGCAGAATGTTTTAATCTCATTTAATCCTCACAGGCTCCTCAGGCAGGGACTCACTGCAGAGTGTTTTAATCTCATTTAATTCTCACAGGCTCCCCTCAGGCAGGGACTCACTGCAGAGTGTTTTAATCTCATTTAATCCTCACAGGCACCCCTCAGGCAGGGACTCACTGTTCCTAATTTGCACCCAAGGAAACGGGTGGACATAGGTTAAGTAACTCACCCAAGGTCACAGAGGAGCTGGGGTTTGAACCAGTGTGGCCCGGCTCCCGAACCTACATCTTCCTGCTCTGCTGCTGTGAAGCCAAGTGTCTACCTTGGGGGAACATCCTCTTCTGTTGACTCACGGTTGTCTTTGCCATTGGACAGCAGCCCCAGGCTTTGTGTGTGCTGACTGTGTAATGCTGTCAGCCCAGTGCAAATGGCAGGAACTCTAGGACACGGATTGCGAATTATGACTTCAGAAGACGGAAGTGAAGGGGGCAGGTTTTTCTAAAGATTTAAACCTGTGGATATACAGAGTAATCTAGAATACTAGTAAGAGCAGTAATGACGTCAAGCATAAAGGGTCATTTGTATACTACCTCTCTCTCTGAGGGTTCGAGGGGTGCCGATGTTTCTATCCCCTGAATATCTCATTGCTTGTTGTACTGTAGGATACTAGTTTCTCCCTGAGCAAAACAGATCACCATCCATTTAAGGAAACTGAAAGGAGAGTGGTGTTTTCTATTCAATCTGTTAACTTATGTCTGTTTAGAGACCTAGTTAGATGTTGACGTGGGGAGTCAAAATACGAGAGTCTGAAGAGCTAGGACCCATAGCTGGTGATGGCCCTTTGGGGCTGACCTTCGAGGTTCTGGGTCAGAGGCTGCCGGTGACCGCTTTGATACTGTTCACTTGCTTCCATTTGGAGGTAACTGGCATCGTTGCCTGTCTTCCTTCCTGCTATCCAGATGTGGTGTTTGTAGGTTTATCCTATGGTCTGTAATACATAGTCGTGCAAGGCACCAGCCTTAGGATAGGCCCACGTTTCCCAGGTGACTGCAGGACATGTGTGCTCCATGGTAGTGCTGCTGCAGGAATCCATGTCGTCCATGTCGGAGAAGGAATCCGCGTCTTCTGCACCGGAGGAAGGTGGGAGGGAATCTGCGTCGTCTGCACTGGAGGAAGGTGGGAAGGAATCCACGTCGTCTGCACTGGAGGAAGGTGGGAAGGAATCCATGTCTTCTGCACTGGAGGAAGGTGGGAAGGAATCCATGTCTTCTGCACTGGAGGAAGGTGGGAGGGAATCCGCGTCTTCTGCACTGGAGGAAGGTGGGAAGGAATCCATGTCTTCTGCACTGGAAGAAGGTGGGAGGGAATCCGTGTCTTCTGCACTGGAGGAAGGTGGGAAGGAATCCGTGTCTTCTGCACTGGAAGAAGGTGGGAGGGAATCCGTGTCTTCTGCACTGGAGGAAGGTGGGAAGGAATCCGTGTCTTCTGCACTGGAGGAAGGTGGGAGGGAATCTGCGTCTTCTGCACTGGAGGAAGGTGGGAAGGAATCTGTGTCATCTGTGCCAGAGGACGAGGTGGGATTTGTCAACAGTCTAATCCCTTTGGGCTTTTTATGTTTGGAAATTGGCAATAAATCTGTTGCTTCAAGGCATTTATAAAAGCAGCCATCATTGAATGTGGCCGTGTGACCCACACCTAGTAGTTTGCTTTGTATATTTCATCATATGTGATTCTCACAGCAGCTGTCCAGTGTTGCTCCCATTTTATGGATGATGAAAGGGAGGCTTTGAGGGATTTGAGAACTTACTCAGTGTTAGTAAGTGGCAGAGCTGGGATTCTGATGCCAAAGCCGGGACTTTCTTAATTTGGTTGTTCTTCTGTTTCCCTGGAACGCAGGAATGTGGGGTGTTGCCAGTCCGTCGAAGCTTCCTGTCAGTGAGATGGAATCGCAGATTGCGGTGTTAAACAGAAAGAAAAACGAATGTTTCATTTTCATTATTTTAGGAAGAGGTGCTTGCAGAAAATGGAGACGTACAGAATGGCTATGTAATGCGTGTGCTGTGATGTTGAACTTTTAATAAACTCTTGCCAGAGAAGGTATTTTTTATTTCTCCAGCATCATGTGACATACTACGTAGTTTATTGCCATTTTTAGTACTTTACGGAACGCTGTTAAAGAAACATTTTAGTTAACGAATTTATCTAATGCTATAAATGTAAGAAGTACCAACAAATTCTTTACTAGCAATAGTGATCTATTCATTGCTGCATGAAGCTGATCCTGAATAAGCCCTTCTCTTAATAGATTGGTGCTTCTGGGTTCTTAGAGTGAAAGACCTAAAGGGAATGAACCATAAACAGCCACAGCAGAGAGAAAAAACGAGAAAGATCTGCCTCTTTTGGGGTCACCAACTGCACCTCTATCAATTTATTGCCTCTCAGCTTCAAATTCACCCTTTATTGCCTTCTTCAGAAACCATGGATCTGAGCCCTGCAAATTCTGTTGAGTTGTGTTAGTGAAGTGTGACAGAGGCATGTTGGGACAGTGGTTTACTTCTCAGGCTCTAGCAGGTCCTGCTGCAGCTGGGGTCTCTGGCCCCTGTGTTGCATGGCAGCCAGCAGCTCACTGCAGCTCCAACAGCTTTGTAGGTGCTTCTCCAGCAAGAGCGCTCCCTGGTGAGATGGCCGCAGGCAGCGTGGTCTCCTTGGAGCCCGTGTGCTGTGTTTGCCCCGACAGCCCTGAGTCCAGCTGTACCTGTTTCATTCCCTCCTCCCCTTCTCACTCAGTATTTATGCATCTGCTTCTTTTCTCTTTGTTTTGATAACACATTAATGCTGCTTTAGAATCCCAAACTAAAATCATCTTCTGTTTACGTGAAATTGCAAGCTGTCACTTCCCAGCCTCTCCGTAGGTGGAAGTATCCTTGACTGCTTTTGGTGCTGGTCCTCAAAGATATTTGGAAATACTAGAAAATCACTGCCCTCTGTCCTGACTGCTGAACCTCCAGCTTATTTTCTCCTATCGTTTTAAGCATTTGTATTTCAGGCATTTGCTGGAGTCTGTGACACTGTATGTCCAGCATGACCAGTGAATCTTGTCACTCTCGTGACGTTCGCACACACGTCTGTTGACTCCTCTGCAATCCTTCCTGGTACCTTCACCCGGGAGATTTCTGTTTCTCATTATTTACGTTCCACGGCCTCTCATCTGGGGTCTCATTCATGTGGCTGGGTAAAACTGTATTCAGGGCATCTGCAATTAAGGCTTTGGAGGATGCTTGATCAGATGCTGTAATGGATTTCTGATGCTGAACAGCTGCTGGATTTCATTTGTCAGCTCATTTTATGAAAAGGATGTTGTGTTTTCAAGGGAATATTTGTTTTGTAGCAACCTGTTTACCCATGTTATATTTCCCTAGAAGTTCTTCATCTTATGAGCTCTTCTCAGAGTGATCTGGGTTTTATGCAGAGCTCTGTAAACATCTTTGTTCTCAGCTCATACCCTTTCCAGCACTGTGTGTTCATCCAACACTGCCCCTTCCTTGCACCGGGCCTCAGACTGGCCAGGCCTCCCCGTGATCCGCTGGCGTTGGCTCTCAAGGGAGATGGGTCCATCCTGCCCCATGCCCTGTGGTCAAATGTCTCCCTCTTCTCTCACCTCACCTGTGGGATTTGGGCCACTGGCCAGTGGACATGCGGCCTTTTAAGCTGGATGTCGTAAGAGAAGACCTCCCCAGTAGCTGTGTGGGGTGTTTTCTCTGCAGGAGGGCACCAGCAGAGCCACCCAGCTTGTGCTGAGGACCCAGGAGGAGCAGCAAGAGGAACCAGGGGGCCATCGTGGCATGGTTGCCTCCTTGTCTCCTCTAGGTGTCATGTTGTGAAAGGTCTTTCCACAAAGCGCTGTCCATTTAATCACTATTTTAGGTGTTAGTGGCCGGATGCTCCTTTCTGGCTTGGGTATTTTGAGTTGGACTGGGATTATTAAACACAGCAACAAGTTAGCACATGGAGGTAGATTCTGACTCACTTTAGTCAGCCATAATTACACTGAGTGCTTCAGAAGCTGCTCTTCACCCCTGGGCAGGTTGTCCTTTTCCCACACATTCGCTGTGTTTTGATGATGGGGTTAGCGCGCTCTCTAAGGGTCTGCGCTGAGAAGACCCCTTAGCGCTATCCCGTTATCATTATTCGCCTTAACATTGTTCCGTGTAGAGTCTGATGGAATCTTCAGGGTCTGTTTGTAGATGTTTTGAAGTGCCACTGTGCCGCTGATTTCTGGTTAAAGTAGAATGTAGACATCTTTTTACAATAGTTTTTAGTGACTCCACTGTCTTCTGCTGTGCGGTCCACAGTCTGACGTCTTTGTGGTCCCCACGTTTCCATCCTGCTCGTGTTACCCGATCCTGTGGGTCAGCTGTGAGGAGACTGCTCTCCGTCCTCGTCTGGAGTCACCCTGAGCTGGCTGTGCTGGTCTCCTTGTGTGGCCCCGAGCTGGCTGTGCTGGTCTCCTTGTGGGCAAAAGTGTTCTTCTGTTACTGTTTTCTCTCAGTTTTTTGACCAAATGTAGCAAACTTGTGTATGGTGCAAACATTTTTTAAAATGTCTTTTGCCTTTATGAAAAAAACCCTGCATTGCTTTAAGATGTACCTTTCCTGTGTCTCCATCCTTCCCCAAATGATTGCTCTGTGTTAGAAAGAGGGTGGTGTGTGCTCCATGGCCTCATTCCGTCAAGCACTCTATGTAACCTCTGATGGGAAAAGTGATTACACTCAAGGCAAAAAACTTTGCAAATGTTGAAGAGAATGAACAAAAAACAATACGTTGTCATCTTGTCATCCTGAAATGGCTACTGTTAATATTTTGATGTAGTTCTTTCAATTCTTTTTAAGTAAAATTGCTTCTAACACAAGCATTTTAATTACATTGATTAAATTATAGTCAGGAAATAAGGAGACAGTAAAAGGAATATCCAGTTTGGGGCAGAAAGGAAGACCACATAGAAAGAGGCTGTAAAACTCCCTACAACTTGAAGAAAAGCTGGGTTGTGGTGGTTGTGGTTTTGTTTTTACCGCCAGAGACCACATGATTATTCTGGGCACTGAAGGGCAATAGGGTAATACCCTGTGAGCGTTCTGGTGGCCGTGTAAACCCCAGTCCCACGTCCTCTTTCCAAGTAGACAAAGCGTGAGGTTCGAGGTAGTGGTTTGGTAACTTTTTGAAAATCTGCTTGTAGGACTGCACTGCAGAGATTAGGTTAATCTGACTTAGAATCGACTGATCTGTTCAGGCTGCGGGAGCTTTCTACACCAGGTGTATGCCTGTTCCGGATATGTGTAGAAGGACCAGGGCTGGAGGGTTTGTTGCTTCACCAGTCACCGCCCACAGGCAGGGGCTGGGGAGCACAGCCTGGTGCTGTAGAGATGGGCTTCGAGACTCCCGCCCTGGCCCTGAGGAACTCGCAGGCTGAACTTAGATGACGCCGTTATTGTGGCATAGACAGTGTATTTTATACTCACACATACGGACGTAGACATAGATGTACGCACATACATACACGTACACGTCCGTGTGTGTGTGAGTGACAGGACCAACCTGGCTTTTGTGCTGTTTCCTTTGTCTTTTTATTTGCCTCAGTTGAAACAAGACGTGTTCCTTGTTGGAGGTGAATGGTTTCATTGTTCCAGACTGGTCATAGAAATGCCTGCAATGATCAGTGTTTCCGTTTTCTCTCGGGAAGCTCTTCTGGGAAGGAAGTGTACTTTCCAAGGCTGTTGGTTGGCCTGTCGTCACCCCAGGGGTCTTGCTGTGGGTCACAGCCACGGGTGCTGTGGCTGGTCACCAACAAAGTGTGTGTCCCAGTGGCCTTTCAGAAGAGTTATCTGCATCATTTTTATACAATGTCTTTTTTCAATGTCAACATTGTGTCTTCCAGCCAAGCGATATGTTCTGCAGAAGCAGGAAGTATGGCCCAAGTGAGAAATAAGGGAATTGATCCATAACTGATATCAGCTTTTATACAGTTGAGCCATTGTAATTGATACGTAAACATCTTAAATCTGTAGAAGTGAGTCACGGTGCCAGACCCTGACAAATGCCGAATGTCTACATGGGACCTCTCTTCTGTCGGGTCCACATCACAAGAAGAAAAGTCGTTCAAATGCAACATGCAGTGGACGTGAAGCTTTCAGAAACGTCCGTGAATCAGAGCGACTGTTTTCCCATTTGCCGATTCCCCATTTGAGGTTGTGAGATTCTGGTTCCAAGGCTCCGTCAATTTCCCAGCACCCATTTCACTCCTTCCTGGAGATAACAGAATCTCACAATGATATCTTGTTCTCAGATTTTCTAATTAGAAAAATCACATATTTCACAAGAATAGTCCGGCTTACTCACCCTTAGCCTGGGGTAAGCCACATACCACTTTTCTCTTTAGAAGACTCACCTTTGAGGATTCCTGATAAATTATTTAAGAGTAGGAAAGTACCGTGACTTTGGCCACAAGCAGTATTATGTATAATATGCAAGTGCGTGCCTTGACAGCCACAGTTGCTAAAAACATTTTCTCAGAAAAATGTAAGCATTTCTTTATGTGATGGTTAATCTTGCTTTGCCTAAATAACATCTTGCCTTTGTATGGGGAGGTGGAGAAGTTGACTTTTGTTACACAAGATGAGCTTGAAAATCCCTCAAGTGGTAAAGGATGTCGCTGAGTATCGACGGGGGTGAGTGGGTCCTGCTGCCCCACTGTGTGTGAACCTGAGTATAGATGGGGATGAGTGGGTCCTGCTGCCCCACTGTGTGTGATCCTGAGTATCGACAGGGATGAGTGGGTCCTGCTGTCCCACTGTGTGTGATCCTGAGTATCGACGGGAGGTGAGTGGGTCCTGCTGTCCCACTGTGTGTGATCCTGAGTATCGACAGCAGTTGAGTGGATCCTGCTGCCCCACTGTGTGTGATCCTGAGTATTGACGGGGGTGAGTGGGTCCTGCTGCCCCACTGTGTGTGATCCTGAGTATCGACAGGGGTGAGTGGGTCCTGCTGCCCCACTGTGTGTGATCCTGAGTATAGACGGGGGTGAGTGGGTCCTGCTGCCCCACTGTGTATGATCCTGAATATTGACAGCAGTTGAGTGGGTCCTGCTGCCCCACTGTGTTGAGTGGGTCCTGCTGCCCCACTGTGTGTGATCCTGAGTATCGACAGGGGTGAGTGGGTCCTGCTGCCCCACTGTGTGTGATCCTGAGTATTGACAGCAGTTGAGTGGATCCTGCTGCTCTACTGTGTGTGATCCTGAGTATCAACAGGGATGAGTGGATCCTGCTGCCCCACTGTGTGTGATCCTGAGTATAGACGGGGGGTGAGTGGGTCCTGCTGTCCCACTGTGTGTGATCCTGAGTATAGACGGGGGTGAGTGGGTCCTGCTGTCCCACTGTGTGTGATCTTGAGTATAGACGGTGAGTGGGTCCTGCTGTCCCACTGTGTGTGATCCTGAGTATTGACAGCGGTTGAGTGGATCCTGCTGCCCTACTGTGTGTGATCTTGAGTATCGACAGGGATGAGTGGGTCCTGCTGCCCCACTGTGTGTGATCCTGAGTATAGATGGGGGGTGAGTGGGTCCTGCTGTCCCACTGTGTGTGATCCTGAGTATAGACGGGGGTGAGTGGGTCCTGCTGTCCCACTGTGTGTGATCCTGAGTATTGACGGGTGAGTAGGTCCTGCTGCCCCACTGTGTGTGACAAGCCCTTTGTCCCGGCTCTGTCAGCGCATTGGGCTGGTGCTGGCTCCCTTGATAGTTTGCGTGCAAGGCAAAATCTCACACCTTTCACTCTTCTTGACATACAGATGCCGAAGCTTTTAACAAATTATTACTAAATCAAACCCAAAATATGTAAAAGGGATAAGAATACCACAACCAATTAGAGTTTGTTCTCTTGATGTAGTGTAGTTTTGCATTGCACACTTGGCTCATCATTCAAAAATCAATGTAATTCACCACATTAACAAAAAATAAAGGAGAAAACCCATTTTATCATCTCAGAAGATGCTGAAAAACATCTGTTGAAACTTAATAGTCCTGATACGAATTTTCTATCACATCAGGAACAGAAGGGAACTTTCTCGGTTTGATAAAGGCCCTTCTTGAAAAACGAGAGCTGACGCCCCTCCTCCGTGGTGGCAGCTGGGGCACTCTGCCCGCAGTCGGGTGTCAGGGGAGCATGACCATTCTCCATGGTTCAGGTCTGCATGGCGCTCACCGGGGCCCTCGTCAGTGAAGTGAGTCAGGAGAACTAAACGGCACGAAGACTTGGAAGGCGTGAGACACTTGATTTACAGAAGACACAGGACCTTATTTAGAATATTTTAGGAAATCTACAGACAACCAGAAATGGTGGGAATTTTGCAAGCATGCAAGATACACTTTTCACAACAGACGTGTACAGATGCTCAGTGGGCCTGTGAGACTCTTCACAACAGATGTATACAGATGTCCAGTGCAAGATAGACTCTTTGCAACAGATGTATACAGATGCCCAGTGGCCTGTGAAAGGTGCTCGCCAGGGGTCATTGGATAAGTACAACTTAAACCCACGAGGTTCCACTTCACAAGAGTAGAGGAGGAGGACAGTAGCAGGTGCTGGTGAAGATATGACAGGCTGGATCTCAGACTGATGGAGACTTAAAATGGCACAGCCACTTTAGCAAACAGTGTGGCAGTTTCTTTAAAATGTGTACACTTACCATATGGCCCAGCAGGTACACTGTAGATGTTCACCAAGGAGAGATGAAAATGTGTGTCCGTGTAAAAGAATGCACATTATCTCCAGAGTAGATTGTCATAGCCAAAAACTGGAAACGACATAAATCTCTCTCAGCTGGAGAAACATGAGCAAATTCTGATATATTCATACATTGTCCTAGTTCCCATCAGGAAAAACGTACAATATACTGAAACCAAAACAGGCAACGGGGATGAGTTCCAGGAGCCTTGAATTGAGCAGAGAGTGAACACCATGGCGTGGGCTCCACGTGACGGTGGAGAATCTACACGCGTCTCGGATGATGGAAGAGCACCAAGGAACATGCCTCATGAATGAACAGTGGCTGTCTCTTGAGGGAACACCATGGCGTGGGCTCCATGTGACAGTGGAGAATCTACACGAGTCTTGGGTGACGGAAGAATGCCAAGGAATATGCCTCATGAATGAACAGTGGCTGTCTCTTGCGGGCTGGGATTGACCGGGAGGGGACGTGTGGGAACTTTGAGGAAAAGATTCGATCAGGGTAATGGATAGATTTCCACTTATTGAAATGCACCAAGTGTACTTCAGATCTGAGCATTTCACTGTGTATACCTTGTACTCCCTCCCTTCCAAAAAAAAATGAAAAAATAATTGTAAATGAACACTGAACTCTACTTGATAGATTTTTCACAGTGGTACTAGATAGCAATTCTGAAAGCATTTCTGTATCTCCAGGCTTACGCAAACAAGCTTAATAAATTAGTGCATATATTAAGGGTAACAGGAGCCAGGTTTCTTTCTTGGCAAGAGAGGTAGAAATAAGAAAAGGCCAAAGCCTGGAATATGGATCATGCGGGATTGGGTTGCAGCAGGAGGTACCAGTATGAGCTGGTGGCTCCCGACAGATGTAGACAGGGACGGAAGTGCCTGTGGATAGGTGTGGGTGTACATGCATGTACACGCACGTTGTGTGTTCTGCTTGTCAGCAGTGCCCAGCAGCAGAGACCCCCAGTGGCAGCACACCCAGTGCCCAGTCTTAGCTTCCAACCACCATCCTTTGCTAGAAGGAGCCCTGGTCCAAGGGCTGGGGAATCCAGTGTCAAATCTGGAACCAATTGAGCACCAAAACAAACCATTATAATTATAAATTATAACCCACCAAGCCAGACTCCATGAGTACATATTGACAGATGTAAATGAATGATGAAAGATAAAACGAATAATTATTTTTAAGTGAATGTAGAAGATCTAATGATTTAGAAGGAATGGCAGGAAATCATCAGTGGATGCTAAAACTAGTAGTGAGGGATCGATGAAAAACAGAATATGTACACACTGTCACGGTCTCTCCTCCCAAATCTTAATTGCAACGCAAGAAGTAGCATCTTTGCTTTGGAGGAACTTAAGCACCACCTTCACTGAGTTGCCAATGTTAACATCGCCACACAGGGCAGACTTCTGCGGTGTCCCTGCTAAAATGCATACTCTTGAGTCTAGTCCAGAAGATACCAAAATAAAGGACAAGCTGTAAAATAACCAACCTGTATTCTTTAAAATTTCCAATTTCAAGAAACACAAAAGCTGAGAAACTTGGATTCAAGAAGGGTAAAAATCACGTGACGAATAAATGCAATTCATGATTCTGGATTGGATCGTAAAATAGGAAGACAAAGTAAGAAAATTATGGAGACAGTTGACACCATTTGAATGTGAACTTTGTATATGACAGTTAAATTTCCTGATCTTGAGGAAAATGTATGTGAGAGAATATCCTTGTGTTTAGGAAATACATTGAAACATTTAGGTGTAGAGGGACATAGTATCTGAAATTTATTTTCATTTGACTTAGAAAATTCATGGGGGAGAGGGGAAAGCAGCGGTGTAAGATAGGAGCGGTTGGTGAGCCTGGTAAAAGTTATATGGGAATTCTCTATGCTGGTCTTGCAGATTTTCTGTGTATTTGAAATTATATCCAAAGAGTTTAAAACGGAGAATATGCAAAACCAAAAGTGATTTGTGGGAAGTGAGTGGACTGTGTCACCTCATTGATGATCCCTTCAGTTTTCAGCCATGAGCCCAAGTCAGTCACTTACTGGTTTTTGACCTGGGAATTAGAAAGAGTGGCCGGAAAACCAGGCTCTTTATCTAGTTAGGGAGAGAAGGACGCACAGAGGCTGACCAAGACCAAGCAGTGTGATGAGCTGATTGTGGGTGTGATGCAGCAGGATGGGTCCTGTCTCAGGTGGCAGTGCGCAGGGTTTCAGCAGGAAAGACATGTCTGATTCCCTTTCAGTGGGATGATTCTCGCAGCTCCAGAGAACACTGCCCCGTCCTGGGGACCCTCTCCCCCAACCCATCTTCACTCACACTGGCCATTTTTGTTGGTGGTGGTTTTATTCTGCTAACACCATTCTCACAGTTTAGGGCCTTCGAGTAGGTTTTTGCCTGTGTCTCGACGATTTTCATCTTGATACCCTGTTATTCTGATTCTGTGTTGAGAGGGTTCTTCCCTGGCTTCACAGTTTGGAGTTGCCACTGTGTCTGTCTCTGCTTTAATTCTGTACCCCATCTGTCTCCTGTCTCGTCCATTAGGAATTGGCCTGCATGAGATGCCGTGACACTGTCTGCCTTATGACCACTGCATCCCCAGCCCTTAGGGACTTACAGAGGAGGCACTTGGTGAATGTGTGGAATTAGTGTAATGGGTTCGTAGCCACAAAATGTGTTAATGGTTGTATTAGTCCATTTTCACACTGCTGATAAAGACATACCTGAGACTGGGAAGAAAAAGAGGTTTAATTGGCCTTGCAGTTCTGCATGGCTGGGGAGGCCTCAGAATCATGGCGGGAGGCGAAAGGCACTTTTTACATGTCAGCAGCAAGAGAAATCGAGGTAGAAGCAAAAGCAGAAACCTCTAATAAACCATCAGATCTCATGAGACTTATTCACCATCACGGTAATAGCACGGGAAAGACGGCCCCAGTGATTCAATTACCTCCTCCTAGGTCCCGCCCACAACACATGGGGATTCTGGGAGGTGCAATTCAAGTTGAGATTTGGGTGGGGACACGGCCAAACCATGTCAATAGCCAACACAGTCCTGGCCTGTGGCTGGTGCTCAGCTGAGCTGTAACCGTGGCTGTGTGGGTTGGGGTGTGAGGTGTGCACAGCCTCTCAGTGGTACAATGAAAGGATTTGGAGGCTCGAACGTGTGACCTACAAAGAGATCTCCAAAGATCAAGGTCATTCACCCTAAAAAGACAAATCTCAGTGCAGTTTACAGCCAGTGTTTGCTTATGGATATGGATTCTGTGGTAATAAAATGAATAATAGAAGTCTGTGAATGAATTTTAATGTCTTTACTGGAATCGTAAACACTGATTTTCTTTCCTCACCCACCCATCTGTTGGTGAGTTTGCGAAGGTGGATGAACTGTGCTGCAGGGACAGAGGAGGGTGCAGCTTGGCCTCTGGGACCTCAGCTGAGCACTGAGTGACTGAGCTCTGTCCGTTTCAGACGTCCACACGGAAGCTGTCCAGGCGGCTCTGGCCAAACACAAAGAGCGGAAGATGGCAGTGCCTATGCCTTCCAAACGGAGGTCCCTGGTCGTGCAGACCTCGATGGACGCCTACACCCCTCCAGGTAAGGGACGTGCTCCCCGACACAGCCTCCCGAATGTGCCGGGCACCTCAGAATTGACCACATGCCTCAGAGTTGACAGCCCAGCAGTCCAGGGTTTTTGCTTTCAAAATAATGATGCAGTAATGCAGATTTTGTGAACCAGAAGTCCAAAAACAGTGTATGAGTTAAATGTGGAAGGAAAAGTAACATTATTATGTATCTGTATAAATACACATTTTTAACTTTTCATCAAGACTCCTACATATGATACATACCTGTAAAATCTCACACAATTTTATTCATTTAATTCTTTGTAGGGAAAAGGGAAGAGTTTGTACCCCTCTGGGTGGAATTGGACTTTTCTTCTGATTAGGCTGGTGCATCCATGTTCTCAAATCTTCATATAAATGTGCTATATTGTTGTATTGTTTTAGAACAAGCGAATTGGACAATTTAGGCAGTTATCCGAATCAGGGGTCATAAACTTTGCCTGCAAGTTGCCAGATAGTATTTTAGTTCCTGCAGGCCATAAGGTCTGTCATAACCACTCAACTCTGCCCTTGGAGTGTGAAAGCAGCTATGGGTGACAGCAAGTGGGTATGGCTGTGTACCAATAAAACTTTGTTTAGAAGAATTGTGGACCAGATTTGGTGCACAGACCTGCCAACCCCGATCTAAATTACTGAAGGTAATAGCCCATTTATATTTCTATTATGTAATACTGCTTTTATTTAATCTTGAATTTTATGTAACTACCCAAATTCTCTATTTTCTCTGCCCAAATAATTATAAACTACATCTCATGATCTTCACACCCAAGTAAAGCTGAAAGTTTAGTTATCCAGATACTTGTTAGAAACATGGATTGAACCTACATTATTTGGTATTTAGTTTCTGTGATTTTGATTCCAACATTAATTATTCATGTCATTGTTGCGAGCTTGTCTTCTCAAAGGACCTAAATCACCTACATCCTACTTTGAAGCTACATACCACTTTCAGTGACACCATTTTTTTCTCCACTACAAGAGAAACTTAAGGTACAATATGAATAGTTGAAAATGTACAATATTTTTGGGAGTATTTTTACTTTTGAAGTTTAGCTTGGTCTTGGCAAGCAGTGAGACAGAAGGATGTACTTCAGATCAGAGCTGAGGTCAAGCATACGCCCACATTATTCCAAGCAGCTCCTGAGTATTCACCTTTATGTACCTTACAAATGAAGATACTGAGATTTATAGGACAGAACTTATAGAGTGCATAATTTGGGGGTTTCGTCGTTTTTTGTTTGTTTTGAGACAAGGTCTTGCTCTATCGCCAAGGTTGGAATTCAGTGTCATGATCACAGCTCTTGGCTCACTGCAGCTGTGACCACCTGGGCTCAAGCAGCCCTCCCACTTCATCCTCTCAGGCAGCTGAGACCACAGGTGCACGCCACCACACCCAGCTAATTTTTAAGTTTTTGTGGAGACAAGGTGTTCCTAAGTTGTTTTTGTTTTTCATCTACACATACTTCTTCTTCATCTAAAGAGCACAGCATCAGCAGGCAAGGGAGTGAATGCTGTGCTAGCAAGGTTGTTGGCAAGGGAACTCTTTCTGCCAATGTGCTCCCTTTGGCTCCTCCCTTTCTTTAATATTAAGCCACAGCACATAATTAGGGGCTGGGCACGGTAGCTCATGCCGGTAACTCCTGCACTTTGGGAGTCCAGGGCAGGTGTATGGCTTGAGCCTAAGAGTTTAAGACCAGCCTGGAAAACATGGCAAAATGTACAAAAATGCCTTTTGTACATTTTTGTCTCCACCAAAAGTACAAAAAATTAGCTGGGCCTGGTGGTGTACACCTGTAGTCCCAGCTATTTGGGAGGCTGAGGTGGAAGAATCACTTGAGCCTGGGAGGCAGAGGTTGCTCTGAGCTGAGATGGCACCACTGCACTCCAGCCTGGGCAACAGAGCAAGACCCCATCTCAATTAGAAAAAAATAACGATAATAAATAGAGGCTCTTTAAAAATGATTAGGCCAGGCGTGGTGGCTCATGCCTCCAACCTCAGCACTCTGGGAAGCCAAGGCAGGCAGATTGCTTGAGTCCTGGAGTTTGAGATCAGCCTGGGCAACATTCCAAAACCCCGTCTCTACAAAAAATCCAGAAATCAGCCAGGCATGGTGGTGTGTGCCCATAGTCCCAGCTGCTCGGGAGGCCGAGGTGGGAGGATTAGTTGGGCCCACGGAGGTTCAGGCTGCAGTGAGCCGTGGTCGTGCCACTGCACTCCAGCCTGGGCAACAGAGCAAGACCGTATCTCAAAAAAAATGCTTAATCCTCTTTGTTTAGTTTATGGTTATAATTTGCCAAAACTTATAATATGGTAAAAAAAATTTTATTTGTATGTGTTCTTTGTGTAACTAACAAAATGGACTTAAGAGGATAGCCCACTTGAAATATTTTAAACCAAATTTTTGGCACTAACCGGTATTTAAGGCAACAGGCATTTTTCTTGACCACTTTTTATAAGCAATGATGAGTTTGAAATGGAAGAAGCAGTGTGGGTATTTGCTTGCTTATTTCTCGTATTGAATCCAACTGCGGAGAAATGTTATTAGGTCATGCGTGATGAATAACCTCATTGTACAGCTGTCTTTGCAAAATACAAAAGAATATTATTTGGAATGTTATTTTTGTGAAATATTTGGATTTATTTGACTAGCATTTTTATATAAACCATACAACACCTTTTGTAAATTTTCATCAGGAGTCCTAGTGATATCACATGGGGCAGTTTTGTACAATCATAAATGTCAATATCATAACAATTTTTTACTCCCAGCTATTTTGTGCTTAGCAGTAGTCTGCATGTTTATTACCCTGCTTACTTAAAATCTTAGCTGCGTTTTCTTACCTATTTTTCTTTGTTGTTGGTAACAGTGGTTAGATCTTATCTCAGCTTCGTTGCTCTTCAGAGAATATTCTTGAAGTTTATCTTCTATGAAATGACTGGCTGCTGACCAGGATCACAGTTTCTGGAGAAACTCTCATTAGGATTGTCGCAATGCTAATATTCCATGGGTGAAACTTTCCCTTAGTTTTCAAATGTAAAGATATAGGAATAATTTGCCAAAACTTCAGCTTCTAGCCGTGATGAGATAACAGGGACCCAAATCATACCTCTGCTGTAAACAACTGTAAAACTGCACAAAACGAATGAGATGGCTGTTTTCAGTCTGTGACCACAGCTGTGCCAGCCAGAACCTGAGGGCAGGAGAATGAATGAGACGCATACACAGTACACTTGCCCTCTGCCTTGGAGAACACCTGCAGACGCTGGCGCAGAGAGCTCCAGTGTAAGTGGAGCATGGCCACCCTACCACGTCCAGGAGGCGGAACTCGGAGAGAGCTCAGGTGTGAGTGGAGCATATCACCCGACGATGTCCAGGAGGCGGAGTGGAGCATATCACCTGACCATGCCCAGGAGGCGGAGCTCGGAGAGAACTCAGGTGTGGGCGGAGCATATCACCTGACCATGTTCAGGAGGCGGAGCTCGGAGAGAACTCAGGTGTGAGTGGAGCATATCACCTGACCATGCCCAGGAGGCGGAGCTCGGAGAGAGCTCAGGTGTGGGCGGAGCATATCACCCGACGATGTCCAGGAGGCGGAGCTCGGAGTGGGTGCAGGACTGGAGCTCTCCACAGATCCACACCAGCAGCAAATCAATCCAAGCCTGCCCATGGTCATGATGACCCAGCAGTGCCTGCACTGCCTGCTAAAACAAGAGCTGGAAAGCTTCCAAAGAAGGTTATGGGATCCTGAGTGTGCTCAACACGTTACCCACAATGTGTAATATTCAGCAAATAATCACTGCATACACAGAGAAACCGGAGGTAGAATCTTTGGTCAAGAAAAAGGCAGTAAAATGTGCACACACATGCAAGATGGTCTCTGTCACTCACCACACGTGGCGGCTGAGCACCTGAAGTGCGCCCGGTCTGAACTGAATTCGCTGTGTGAAAGATACCAGTTAATATAAGAAACAGAAAATATTTTATTTGTATTTCTTATTGAAAGTATAGCATGAGCATTTTGAGTTAAAAATATATTAGTAAAATTAATTGTGCCTCTTTATATATTTATATATATGAGGCTACAAAGAAGGTTTAAAGTTCTATATAGGACTCTCATAATTCTGTTAGAAGGTGCCGGTCTAGATGTCTGATACAGCAGAAGACAGTTTTTAAATCTACAATTATAAATATTTAGGGAATCAAATTAAAATGTGTCAAAGAACGAAAAGAAAATATTTTAATACTTGAGCCAGAGGAAGGGAAGGCAATTTTTACTACAGTGGAGTTGAGGAGTTTCAGGTTCCATACGTGATAATCTTGAGAATTGTCACTCCCTCCTCACAGGTGCAAAGCTGAGCAAACTGAAAACTCAGCAGCTCTTCTTAAACCTGCAAGAGACGAGAGGTCACAGGCAAACCACTGTCCCCAGACTGGGTGGACAGGTAAAGCGGGGAATCACTGTACACTGGAGAAGAAAGCTCCAAGGAACCCCCGCTGGGGTTGGAAAACCTGAACTGGAATTGACAAATGGCTGCAGTGAGGTGTGGCCAAGTCTGAGAGTTAAAACCTCCAGGAGGCCTGTGCATATGGGGCCATGCTTTTGTGAGTTGTACCGTCAGAAGCTCAACCAGGTTCTTGAAGTAAATATCAGAGAAAAATCCCCTCATACTTACTACAGGGGAAGGAGAATAGGAATCATTTTTAAATATGCAGAACACTCTTAACTAGGTCTACCTTCCAGAGAAGCTAGTTAAGTAGAGACTAACCTGGTGGGGTTTTATCAGAGCCTTCTGGCCTGGGGGAAAGGAAATACCCAACTCCAACCTCCAGAACTGAAGAGCAAAGAGAACACTGAAAAGCATAAAAGAACAGAGTATCCAAGCACTGTGGGACGACTACAGAAAGCATAAAATATGCGGAACGGTAATACAAGGAGAAGAAAGAGGAACAGAAGAAATACTTGTAACAGTAATGGCTGAATTTCCGCAGATTAATGCCACACACCAAACCATAGATTCAGGAAGCCCAAGAAACACGAAGCAGGATAAATGTAAAAACAACGACAAAAACAAAAATAAACTATATTTGGGCATATAATTTTCAAACTATGGCGAATCAAAGATTTAAAAAAAAAACCCCAACAAAGAAACCAGGGTAATCTCCTTCCCTATAAGTGATCAAAGATAAGAATTCTATTCAACTTCCCCTCAAAAACCACAAAAGCAAGAAGTAGAGTGAAATAAACTATTGAGAGGAAAAAAATTCCATTTAACCTAGAAGTCTATACCCTGTGAAATTATCTTTTAAAAGTGAAGGAAAAGTAAAGAACTTCTCAGACAAAAATTGAGAAATTTGTTGCCGGTAGACCTGTCTTGCAAAAAGTGTTCAAAGTTCTTTAGAGAAAATACTAGAGGTAACTCAGTTGTGCATAAGGAAAGGAAGAGCGCAGTCTGTGTGCAGGGGCTCACACTTGTCATTCTAACGCTCTGGGAGGCCAAGGTGGGAGAATTGCTGGAGGCCAGTTATTTGAGACAAGCCTGGGCAACGTAGTGACACTCTGTCTCTTAAAGCCAAACATGGTGGCTGACACCTGTAGTAGTCCCAGCTACTTTGAGAGGCTGAGACGGGAAGGTCGCTTGAGCCCAGGATCCTTTTCAAGGCTGCGGTGAGGTGTCATGGTGCCACTCCACTCCAGCCTGGGCAACAGAGCAAGACCTTGTCTTTTAAGAAAAAGCATCAAAGAAGGAACAGTGAAGGTAGAAGAAAAACTTTAATATTTCTTAATAGATCTAACAGTTCATTCATAATAGCGACAGTATATTTGATTATATGCTTATGTATATATCATATACACACACTTAACTATAAGTGAAATGAATGACAGCAGCGATACAAGGGATGGGAGAGGGCAATTAGGAATTAGGATTATTTTGTTATTATAGTGTGCTTGCATTATCCAGAAAGCAGTATAGTGTCATTTGAAAGTGGACTTGGGTTACGTGTAAATTTATATTGCAAATTCCAAGGCAGCCACTTAAAAAACAAAGTAACTGATATGCTAAGAAAGGAAAGAAAATAGAAAATGCTCAATTAAGACCACAAGACAAAAAAAAAAAAGAAAAAGTGAAAGACAAAGAAAAGGGTAACAGACAGAAAATAGTAACAAATATGGTAGATGTTAATTCAACTGTATATCATTACTCACTTTCAATGTCAGTCCAAATGCACCCAACTATGTATTGTCTATGTAAGAAATCCACTTTAGATATAAAGAAATATATATAGATCAACAGTAAAGGGATAGAAAAAGATATATAAATGTTAACACTAATATTTTTTTTTTTTTTTTTTTTTTTGAGATGGAGTCTTACTCCTTGGCCCAGGCTGGAGTGTAATAGCCTGATCTCATCTCACTGCAACCTCCACCTCCCAGATTCAAGCAATTCTCCTGCCTTAGCCTCCTGAGTAGCTGGGATTACAGGCATTTGTCATCGTGCCCAGCTAATTTTTTTTTTTTCTATTTTTGTAGAGATGGGGTTTCACCATGTTGGCCAGGCCAGTCTTGAACTCCTGACCTCAGGTGATCATCCCGCCTCGGCCTCCTAAAGTGCTGGGATTACAGGCATGAGCCACCGTGCCCAGCCAACACTAATTTTAAAAAATGGAAGTGGTGATGTTAATTTCAGACAGAGCAGGCTTTACATCAAGGGAAGTTACCAGAGATGACTATTACATAATAAAGGGGTCAATTCTCCAAGAAGATAAAACAATCCTTAAATGTATTTTTGCCTAAGCAAGCATCAAAATGCCAAAGCAAAAACTGATAAACTTCAAGAAGAAATAATTAACCCAGTATTATAGTTGGAGACTTTAACACCCCTTTATCAGAAATGGACCAATTCAGTCGCCAGAAAATCAGTAAGGACAAAATTCAAATCAACAACATCCTCAGTCAACTGTATATAATTGGCATTTATAGACTATTTCCTCCAACAACAGAATACAGAACATTCACCAAGATATACCACGTTTTGGTCCATAAAACACGCCTTAACAAATTTAAAAGAATAGGAATCAAACAAGTATGTTCTCAACCACAATAAAGTAGAAATAAATAATAGGTGACTGGAAAATACTAGGAATTAAACAATACACTTATAATGCATTGCTCAAGGAAGAAATCAGAAGATTTCTTTAAAATTTTGAAGTAAATGAAAACTTTTTAAAATTTGTGAGATGCAATGAAAGTAATGTTTATAGGGAAATTTATAGCTTTAAATGCATATGTTAAAAAAGATCTAAAATCAGTAAGCTTCCACCTTAGAAAACTAGAAAAAGAACAGCAAATTAAATTTTAAGTAAGCAGGAGACAAATAATGAAAGAGCAGAAATCAGTACATTGAAAACAGAAAATCAGTAGAGAAAAATCAATGAAACCTAAAGCTGGTTCTTTGAGAGAAAATCTATAAGCGTCTAACAAGAAAAATACAGCAGATAAATTACCAATATCAGAAATGAAATAAGGGACATAACTACAGATCCCATGGACATTAAAAGGATAATAAATATTATGAACAACTCTATGGCCACAAATTTGATAACGTGGATGAAATGGACAAATTTCTTTAAAGACAGAATCTGCCAAAATTTGAACAGGAAGAAACAATCTGTATAGGCCGATATCTGTTAAATTGAATCAGTAGTTAATAACCTTTCAAAATAGGAAGTGCGAGGCCCAGATGGGTTCATTGGTGAATTCTACCAAACATCTAAAAGAAATTATACCAATTCTCTACAATCTCTTTCAGAACATAAAAGCTGAGGAATACTTCTTAACTCATTCTGTGGAGCCGGCATCATTTTAATACCAAAACTAGAACAAAATATTACAAGAAAACATCTCTCCTGAACATAGAGATGTTCATGAGAGATGCAATAACCTTCAACAAAATATTAGCAAATTAAATCCAACCATGTAAAAAAAAAGAAAAAAGAATTATACACCAAAACCAAGTGGAATTTGTTTCACGCATCCAAAGCTGATTTAACATTTGAAAACCAATTAACGTAATTCATCACATTAACAGGCTAAGAAAAAAAAAGCATGTGACAAAATCTAACATTCATAATAAAAACTCCCAGCAAACTAGGAACAGAGGTGACCTTCCTCAACTTGATAAAGAATATGGACAAAAAAACCTATTGTTAACATCATACCCAATTGTGAGAAACTAGAATCTGGTTTCCCACTAAGATCCAGAAAGGGGATCAGGAAAAACAAGGATTGTCTCCTCTCACCACTTCTTTTCAACATTGTACTAGAAGTCCTAGCTAATGCAATTATGACAAGAAAAATCAATAAAATATATATTCATTGGGAAGAGAAATAAAACTGTTCGTAGATGGCATGTTTGCCTATGTAGAATATCCAAAAGAATTGAGTTTAATATACAAAAGTTCAGTGAATTTCCTGTTTACCAGCAAAGAACAAGTAGAATTTGAACTAAACAGTGGCTCATGTCCATAATTCCAGCACTTTGGGAGGCCAAGGCAGGCAGAACACTTGAGGTCGGGAGTTCGAGACTAGCCTGGCCAACATGGCAAAACCCCATCTCTACTAAAAATAATAATTAAAAAACATTTCCAGCAGCACTCCCCAAAATGAAATACTTAGGCATAAAATCTAACAAAATATGTTCAAGATCTTGTGAGGAAAACTACAAAACTCATTCACAGAAAAACTAAATGGATAGGAAAACTGAATATTGTCAAGATGTTTTCCTTCCAATGCAGTCCCAACCAAAATCCCAACAAGTTTTTCTTTTTTTAAATATCAACACACTGATTCAAAAGTTTATTTGGGGAGATGAAAGACTCAGAACAGCCACTTCAATATTGAAAAAGAAGAACAAAGTTGAAGACTGACACTGTCCAACTTCAAGACTTACTATAAATCGATGATAATCAAGACAGTGTGGTATTGGTGAAAGAACAAACAGAAGGATCAGTGGGACAGAATAGAGAGCCCAGTAACAAAATATAGTCAACTAAACTTTTGACAGAGGAACAAAGGCAATATAGTGGAGCACACACAGTATTTTTAACAAATGGTACTGGAACAACTGGACATCCACATGCAAAGAAAAACATCAAACCTAGTCACAGACCTTACATCTTTCAAAAAAATTAAAACAGATCACAGAGCCACTGTCCTCATTAGTATAGTGGTGAAATATTCTTGCCTGTCAAAATAGATGGCAGATGTAAAATGCAAAACTATAGAATTCATAGAAAAGGTAAAATCTAGGTGACTTTGGTTTGGTGATAACTTTTTAGATATGACACCAAAGGTGCAATGTGTGAAATAATTGATAAGCTGGACTCCAATAAAAATTAACATTTTCTGCTATGTTAAAGACTCTTAAAGTAATTAAAATACAAGCCACAGACAGGGAGAAGATGTTTGGAAAAGACATAAATGATCACTTTTATTTGAAATATACAAGGAACTCTTAAAAGTCAACAAAAACAAAACAACCAACCTGATTAAAATAAGGGCCAGCCAAGTGTGATGGCATGCACCTGTAGTCTCAGCTACTGGATCACTTGAGCCCAGGAGCTCTGGGTTGTTGTGAGTTACGCCTCTCAGGTGTCCACACTAAGTTTGGCATCAACCCAGTGACCTCCTGGGAGGGGTGAACTAGCTTCGGTTGGAAATGGAGCAGGTCAGAGTTCCTATGCTGATCAGGAGTGGGATTGCGCCTCAGAATTGCGCTCCAGACTAGGCAACATTTTGAGATCCTGTCTTTAAAAAATAATAAGTAAAAAATGGGTCAAAGACTAACAGATGCCTCATCTAAGAAGACATAAAGATGGCAAATCGACATGAAATGATGCTTCACATCATATGTCATAGAGAAATGCAGATTAAAACAACAGCAAGATATCACTACATACCTATTAGAATGCCCAGAATCCAGAAGCTGTCGACACCATAGCCTATGAAGATGTGGAGTTGTGGGAATTCTCTCTCATTCATTGCTGGTCTTAATGCAAAATAGAACAGGCTTTAGGAGACAGCTTGGTGGTTTCTTACAAAACTAAATATACTCTTAACCATATGATCTAGCAATTACACTCCTTGGCATTTGCTCAAAGGAGTTGAAAACTTATGTCTACACACAAAGCCTGCACATAGATATTTAGAGCAGCCTTATTCATAATTGCCAAAACTTGGAAGCAACCAAAATGCCCCTCAGTAGGTGAATGTGTAAGTAAACTGTGGTACATCCAGACAATGGGATATTATTTGATGCTGAAAATAACTGAGCTATCCATAAAAAGACATGGAGGAAACTTAAATTGCATATTGCTAAGTGAAAGAAGCCAGTCTGAAAAGGTTGCTGTATGATTCCAGCTACATGATATCCTGAAAAAGGCAAGACTATGGAGACAGTAAAAAGATCAGTGGTTGCCAGGGGCTGGGGGAGGCAGCCAGGGGCCAGGGGGAGGCAGCCAGGGGCCAGGGGGAGGCAGCCAGGGGCTGGGGGAGGCAGCCAGGAACTAGGGGGAGGCAGCCAGGAACTAGGGGGAGGCAGCCAGGAACTAGGGGGAGGCAGCCAGGAACTAGGGGGAGGCAGGGATGAATGGGCAGAGCAGGAGGATTTTTAGTATCATGTGATCTCTGTATGATACTGTGATGGTAGATACATGTTATACATTTGTCCAGACCCATATATTGTACAACACCAAGAATGAACCCTGATGTGAACGATGGAGTTTGGCCGATAATGATGTTTCGATGTTGAAGTATCAGTTGTGACAAGTATACCACTCTGGTAGGCAATGTTGATGACGGGACGCTGTGCATATGTGGAGTTGGAAAGGGTACGTGAGACGTCCCTATAAAGCTGGAACATACGATACTGAGAAGAAATTTCGCGGATAGGGTTAACAGGTTGGAGAAGGAGGATGAAGTCTGTGAGCTTGAAGAGGGATGAAAAGAAATCAACCAAAGTGAAGACCAGAGAAACCAAAATTAAAGAAAAGCGAACAGAACCTCAAGCTCCTGTGACACAACGTTAATATACTTGTAATACAAGAAGGGAAAGAGCAGGAGCCTTTGAAGAAATGAGTCAAAGTTTTCTCAGATTGATGTCAAACACCTGTGACCAACCCCGGGAAGTTCCGTGAACTCCAAGCAGAACAAATATAAAAAGAATCACATCCAAGTTCATGATAGTCAAAGTGCTAAAATCCCAGGATTGAGAGGAGATCCTGAAAGGACTCCGAAGAAGAAGACACGTTACACTCTGGAGAAGCATTTGAACGATGCGTGACTTCTGTGAAGATATGGTGGAGACCAGAACACCATGGAAAGACATTTTTTAAAGGACTAAAAGGAGAAGAAAGGCCTGTCAACTCATATCCGTTGAAAATCTCCTTTATAAACAAGGACGAAACGACACATTCACAAACGTGAAAGCTGAGAAAATATGTTAGCAGCAGCACTATAAACATGCTAAAGGATGTACTTTAGGCTGATTGCAAATGATATCAGATGAAGGGTTAGCTCTATGAAAAAGAAAGACCCCATACTTTATGATTTTATGGTTTTTAGTTTTTTATGATCTTATAATTTTATGATATAAAGTCATAAAACGTACACGCTTCTCTACACCTCCTTCACCTGTTTTGAAGTCCGTGCTGTACCATGCATCAGTAGTTTATTCCTTCTTATTGTTGAATTATATTCTATTAGATGGGCATAACACATTCTGTTCATTTACCAGTTGGTTATTCATTGCTTCCAGTATTCAGCAATTATGAATAATGCTGCCGTCGACATTTATGTACATATCTTTGTGTATACATATAATTTCCTTTATCTTGGGTGGATGCCAAGTAGAATGATTGACTCTTATTGTAAGTTTAGGTTTAGCTTTTTAAAAACTGCCAAATTGTTTACAAAATAGCTGCACCATTTTACACTTCGACTAGCAGTATATGAGCATCCCAGTTTCTCCACATCGTGACCAGCAGTTGCTATTTTGGTATTTTTATTTTTGCCATTCTAATTGATGTGAAATGATATATCATTGTGTATTTACTTTGCAACAGTTCATGATGCTAAGCATCTTTTAATGTGCTCATTAGCTTTTAATATGCTAATTCCTATTCATAGCTATTTGTATATGTTAATTGGTAAAATGTCCGGATTTTTTGCCCATGTTTTAAAATGGGTTGGTTGTCATCTTATGGGTTATAGGTGCCTTATACAATCTGAACATAAGACTTTTACAGATGTAAAGTTTCTCAGTGAAAGGACAAACTGTTCTGTAGCAGACAGAATAATACCCCTCCCCCAAGATACCCAGGTCCTACTCCCCAGAACTTATGAACCTGTTACCTTAAGTGGTAAAAGGGATTTTGCAGCTATGATTAATTGAAAGCTCTTGAGATTTGACCATTATCCTGGTTTAAGTAGGTGGACCCACTGTAATCAAGAAGGCCCTTACAAGAGAAAAGGAAGAATTGGAGACTGGAGTGATGGACTTTAAAGATAAGGAGGGGCCATGAGTCAGGGACACAGCTGGCCTCTAGAAGTTGGGAAAGGCAAAGAAATGGATTCTCCTTTGAAGCCTCCAGGAGGAACGTAGCTCAGCTGACACTCAGATTTTACACTTCTGACTTCTCCATCATGTAGGATAATAGATACATGTGTTGTTATAAGCCACTAAGATCAAGGTAATTTGTTACATTAGCTGGAGGGAGATAATCATCTTTTAAAACTTACTAGTTTTCTATTTTAATGAACTCCAGTCTACTAATTTTTATGGATTTTTTGGAAGTTTTAGAAGTCTCATAGTCTTACTGTTCTTTCATTTAGGTCTGTGATCCATTTTGAGTTAATTTTTATGTGTGCAGTAGGGATCTAAGTGGGATTTTTGTTTGTTGTGGTTTGGTTTGGGGGATTTTTCCCCCCATGCTTTTTCTTTTTGGAGTGTGGGTACCCAGTTGCCACAGCAACATTTGTTGAAAAAAAAAAAAAACTACCTTTCTCTTACTGAATTGTCTTGAGACCTTTGTCAAAAATAAATTGACCGTAAATATAAGACTTTATTTCTGGGTTTAATTCTGTTCCTTTGATATATACATCTATTCTTGTGCTAATACCACTGCCTTGATTACTGTGACTTTATGTAAAGTTTTGAAATCAGATAGTGAAGGCCTCCAACTTTGTTTTCCTTTTTCAAAGTTATTTTGGCTATTGTAGGTCCTTTGTATTTCCAGATAAAATTGAGAATAAGCTTTCAATTTCACACACACACAAAGCCTTCTGGGATTTTATTAGGCAGTGCCTTGAATTACTGGAACAGTTTGGGAAGAATTGCTCTCTTGATAATACTGAGTTTTCCAATTCTCAATCATGAATCTATCTCTATTAAGTTTCCATTTATTTGGATCTTTTTAAATTTCAGTAATGTTTTATAGTTGTCATTGTACACATTTTGTACCTTTTTGTTAGAAGTTTGGCTGAGTGTTTTATGTTTTTGATGCTATTGTGGATGGAACTATTTTCTTAATTTTATTTTTAGGTTGTTTGTTGCTAGTATATGTATATCTTTCTCTTGTGTCCTGTGACCTCATCAAACTCATTTTTTAGTAAATGCAAAACATGTTTGATGGACTTCTTGCCATTTTCCACATCCAAGGTCATGTCGTCTATGAATAAAGACATTTTTATTCCCTCCTTTCTAATCTGGATGTCTTTATTATTAAATTTGTTAATTTATTTCACTAGCTAGAACCTGCCAGATAATGTTGAATAAAAGTGGCAAGAGGGGGACATCTTTGTCTTGTTCTCCATCTTAGGGAAAATGCCTTTTATTGTTTACCATTAAATACAGTATTAGCCGTGGCTTTTCATGAATGTACTTTAACAGGTTGAGGAAATTGTCTTCTATTCCTGGTTTGTTGAGTTTCTTTATCTTGAATTTGTCAGTACTTTTCTGTGTCTCCTAAGGTTAACATGTGGTTCTACTCCCATAATTCTATACGGTGTATGACATTAATTCACTTTTAAATGTTAACCTGAATTCCTGTCCCCCTGGTATGTAATTCTAGTCACCACTGGTCATGCTGTATCATCCGTGTCATATTAGTCACCGCTGGTCAAGCTGTATCATCCATTTCATATTAGTCACCACTGGTCATGCTGTATCATCCATTTCATATTGGTCACCGCTGGTCATGCTGTATCATCCATTTCATATTAGTCACTGCTGGTCATGCTGTATCCGTGTCATATTAGTCACCGCTGGTCATGCTGTATCATCCATTTCATATTAGTCACCGCTGGTCATGCTGTATCATCCGTGTCATATTAGTCACCGCTGGTCATGCTGTATCCATGTCATATTAGTCACCGCTGGTCATGCTGTATCATCCGTGTCATATTAGTCACCGCTGATCAAGCTGTATCATCTGTGTCATATTAGTAACCGCTGGTCAAGCTGTATCATCCATGTCATACGCTGTTTGTTTGGTTTGCTGCTATTCTGTCGAGTGTCTTTATTATATTATTCTTCAGGTTTCTTGGAAGAGGTAGGTGGGAGTGGGGAATGAAAGATCGTAAAGAGCTGTGAGAAGACATTCTGGGGAGATGGTTGTGCTCCGTATGGACACCTGGGTGTGTACCTTTCTCGAAAGTCTCAAGGCTGTGTAAATTTTACTTTTATATAAATTGTGTAAGTTTTCTTAAAAGGCAGGGTGGGCCGGGCGCGGTGGCTCACGCCTGTAATCCCAGCACTTTGGGAGGCCGAGGCAGGCGGATCACGAGGTTAGGAGTTCGAGACCAACCTGGCCAACATGGTGAAACCCCATCTCTACTAAAAATACAAAGATTAGCCGGTCATGGTGGCAGGTGCCTGTAGTCTCAGCTACTCGGGAGGCTGAGGCAGGAGAATCGCTTGAACCCGGGAGTGAGAGGTTACTGTGAGCTGAGATTGCGCCACTGCTCTCCAGCCTGGGCAACAGAGCAAGACACTGTCTCAAAAAAAAAAAAAAAA
>NW_026652277.1:339862-344560 GCF_009828535.3 Hylobates moloch | reverse complement strand
TTGTTCCTGGGGAATCCTGCAGCCATCTCCGAATTGCAGGGACCTTCTGTTCGTAAGTCCATTCTTGTTCCTGGGGAATCCTGCAGCCGTATCCGCTCCCATCTTTTCTTCTCACTATGCTCCTTCATGAAACCTTAATAGTCCCAATCAACAGGACAGGGTTTTAAATTGTGCTCGTCCTGACTGGGGGAGTCATTTAAGGACACGAGGGCTTTAACCACGGCCGCTTTACGCTGCTGTCTGCCACACGTGTTCAGATTTCTTGGGCACGGCACAGTTTTGTGTAGGTTCTATGACAGGGAGATCCTCTGTATTAGAAAAAGCACAAAGTTAGGATCGCTGCCCTGCGACGTTTGAAGATGCTGTGAAAGGAGAGAAGTGAGAATTATTAGAGGAAGAGCTGACGCTGGGGGAGCAGTGATGAGCCTCACATCGCTCTGCCTGATGTGAGGTTCAGTAGTAAATGTTTTTCATCAAGTACGGGACTTGGGTTGAATGGGGTTTTGTGTGTGTCTCCATTAAAGCAGTAACCGGAGCCGACTGCGTACCACGTCGCCGATAACAGAGCACGAGCCATGGGCTCAGACCCTCCCGGTATCTCAGCTGCCGCAGGAAAGCCTGATCTCTGAAAAACCCTCAGTGGGAAGCAGGTGGACATCATGTGTGATTAAATAGCCCACAGACACCCCAGAACCCCAGAATGTTCACTTCTAGATCACTGACTCCTCGATGCCCAGAGGCGTTTCTTCGGCGCTCACTGAGACTTAAAGCCTCGGCCGTTTTCTGCCTGGAGCAGGAGTTTGCTGTCAGGAGAGCTGGGTCTGTCTCACTTTTCCCAATAACTGCTGCTGGGATCTTGAAGTCACTTCTGCTTTAAGCTTTTAGTGAGGAAAAAAATGAAAAAAAATTTTTTTTTCTCTCTCAGAACTGTTGTGAGTGTAAAGGAGAAAATAGAAATACTCTTTAAAAGTTTGTAAAGTAATACTCAAATGCAAAGCAGTATTAAACTTCAGTTTAACACAGTCTCAGGAACATGTACGCTGGTTTATGTGGATTAATAACCTGTACTTGAAATCACAGTAGGTTAAACATTGAACAGTAATGTGTGACTGTTACATATTTTTCCATAATAAAATTCCATGCGTATATTGGATCCCAGGATAGTGGCCGAGGCTCTGCCAGCTTTATTGGGCACCTGAACGGGGAGGCCAAACACCACCTCTGCCACTTGGTGGAAGCATTTGTGTCCTCGGATTATATTCAATTTTAAGGAAATAGGCAGAATCTTACCAAGGAAAACATTTTTGAACAAGTGAATCACTGCACTTGGCCTCCCTTTGCGGGTTTACCCTTGCAATACTGGAGGAAGTTTTAGTACAAAGAAAGTATCCAAACTGTGAGGGGCTCATAACTCATGTACGTCAAGGCTCAGTGTGACCCAAATGGAACTCTCGGGTGATCACATTCTGGTAATTTCTAATTGGGCACAAAGATAATCTTCTTAGACTATCTGGAACTTTTCTGTAACTTTGAAATTTTTTTGGAAAACAGTGGCAAAATCATGAAACTTATTGAGAAAAGGAAAAATATTTTCTGTGGCAAAACAAAAGAAGTAAAAAGTCAGATTTGCATTTGACCTTGTGAGATAATCAGAAGCCTGCAAACAAAGTAGCGTGTGTGATTGTGTGCGTGCGCGTGCGCGTGAGTGTTCTAAAGTAGCATGTGTGATTGTGCGTGCGTGTGAGTGTTCTAGAGTGTGTGATTGTGTGCGTGCGTGAGTGTTCTAAAGTAGCGTGTGTGATTTTGTGTGTGCGTGCGCGAGTGTTCTAAAGTAGCGTGATTGCGTGCGTGCGTGTGAGTGTTCTAAAGTAGCGTGTGTGATTGCGTGCATGTGAGTTCTAAAGTAGCGTGTGTGATTGCGTGTGTGCGTGTGCGTGCGTGTGAGTGTTCTAAAGTAGCGTGTGTGATTGTGCGCGCGTGTGCGTGAGTGTTCTAAGGGGTCCAGGCACAACAGACGGCTGAGTCACACTGGCCGATCCCTCCGGCAAGGGACGGAAGTGGAGGCCGCAGAGGCTGCTTTTGTCCAAGGGGAGAAAAGCCCAGGGCTGCAGACTCAGGTCACGGAGTCTCACAGACCTGGCGATGCTTCTACTTGTTGTTGAAGCAAAACCTCAAGTCCTTTGTGGATTTTTTCCAACAATTTAATTATGCCAGCAATTAAGTAGGGACATCTCACATGTGTCTTAAGAGTCAAGCCAGTTTGGCATGAGATAGGAAATCCCATTCTAGTTTTATTTTTCTACTGCTCTACCCGCTGTCCATCTACAAGCTGTGCAGCGTTTTCACACCTCGGAGCTGAGAGGAGGCCTCCGAGATGCTACCATCCAAGTCCACTGAGGACTGAGGGTGTGTGTGTTGGTCCTGCAGGAAGTCAGGCCCGCCTGCCTCCAGGTGGAACGGCGTGGCACTGACGGACGGTGTGGTGGGCCCTCCCCTTAGTGACAGCCGATGATTCTTCTCAGTCACGGGTTCCAAGTGAGTGGCATTGCCAAGTCTACTCGTGTCGCCAGACACCCTCAGGAGGGGCTGACGCGGTGCCCAGGCAGCTCAGCACCGCCCCCTCCCCCGGCCCGGTTCTCAGATCATAAAGGAGGATCCTGTCACGGCCTCTTTTGTGCCTCGATTTTCTGTGTCCTGTTTTTATGCGTTCGGTTGATTTCGCTGTCTAGACGGCCTCCGGGCGTGGTGTCGACATGGGTAGCGTCCGGTGAAGAAAGGCTTTGGGGATGAGCACCACTTTCAGCAGCACAAAATATTGCGCTTCTGTTGTGTGGGACAGTGGCAGGGTGATCCTGAAAAGCTTCTATCAGAGGAGGATTCAGAATCGAGATCCGCGTCGTGGCACCCGTCATCAAGATTCTGGGCGTGACGGGCGTCATCAGTGGGCTGCTCGGCACATCTTCCTCAATGCTTTATTCATTAAATAGAAAAGCATGCTTTTCCCCATTTAGCCACGTACGGCTTAACTTTATCTCCACAGGGTGCTGTAAGAGAAAGAGCTCCACGCGCTCATTGGCCTCACACAGTCCTTAGTACACATTAGGGTGTAAACGTGGTTTTCTGAATGACTAGTATTGTTTGTACTAAGACAAATAATAAAATAATAGTTCTTGATGTCTCACCCTTTTACGAAGGAAATCCTATGGCCTGTGTATGTGTTAACTCACGTAATCCACCCAACTACCCTACACGGTCATGGCCATTACTGTTCCCATTTGATGAAGAAACTGAGGCACGGAGAGCTTAAGGGACATCCCAAAATCCCTAGAAGTTTCCAGAGCTGGGTTTCCAATTCCAGGTCCTTGGCTCTAAAGCACAAGCAAAGCCCTCGGCTGTGTCAACTGTGGCAGACAGGAAACGGGACCCTTCTGTGAACACACACAGGGTTCCTGACGCCCTGCCGTTGCCGGTCTAACGTTATTCTAGTTAAAACGCTGCTGACGTGGCTCCTGTTAGGAATTTACCCCTGAGATTTTACCGAACTCTGCTCCACTTGCGGCAACATGAGTGATGCTGGGGTCCCCCTTTGTGCTGGATGTTTGTGGCGGACGTGGCTGAGATCGGCCTTAGCTTCTCAGGCACACCCAGGGTGAGCACCTGTGCTCCCGTCTCTTCAACGTTCAGAGCAAATATCACAACCACCAGAAAATCTCATGATGTGTTTCTTTACAGAAAATCATTCTGCACCTCCTGATGTAACCACGTACACCTCAGAGCACTCAATACAGGTGGAGAGACCGCAGGGTTCCACGGGGTCCCGGACGGCGCCCAAGTACGGCAACGCCGAGCTCATGGAGACCGGGGATGGTACGTCCCAAAGGAGAGATGCGTTTTTTTCTGGTAAACGGTTTGTGCTGACGTCCCGTTCCGTGCCCGTGACTGGGTGTGTTTCTTCCTGGGGTACAATCGGTTCTGACAAAGCGAATTCATCATATCTTTCGGGAGCCTCTCCTGGAAGGTGGCCACAGAAATGCAAATATCCAAGTGAGCCCACAGTTATTCCTTGTAGAAAAAATGTAAATGTCGTAGGGATTTAGTCATGAGAAGAAAAAGAAATTTTAGAATTTGCTGCTGTTTTTGCTGCTGAATAACGGTGGTTCAGCAACTGAGAAATTCTTGTACAGGCATTAAGACCATGAACAGTCACTTAGACGAGCAAGACGAAGTTAAATGTACAACAGAATTACTGTCAGATGGGCTGATATGTTGCTTTAGACTTCAGAGGAAAGAGGGTCTTTTAATCCATGTTGGACAGAGATGTCAGTGACTTGGTAACAGGCTGCGGCTGAGGGCTTCTCCTTCCTTCCTCGTGGCCTGGTCTTGGTATGTTCTGATTCAGCGGCTGTTTGTATCACCCAGCCCCTAAGTCTCAGTCCTTCCCGAGATCATAAAAGTCAGGGTGATTACAGCGGCTGTTTATATCACCCAGCCCCTGTTCCATTTAAGTCTCAGTCCTTCCCGAGGTCATAAAAGTCAGGGTAGAACCTAGCAGTGAAATACAATGCCCTTGTGTGAAGCTGCATGGAGCAGCCTTGGTATGCTGTCATCTTGCAGTGCACGGGACTCACAGGCGGACGGGGAGGCCTATCCGAGCCCCGACAGGCGCAGGCGGACGGGGAGGCCTATCCGAGCCCCGAC
>NW_026652277.1:305107-339852 GCF_009828535.3 Hylobates moloch | reverse complement strand
AGGCGGACGGGGAGGCCTATCCGAGCCCCGACGGGCGCACCGCCGCATCCTCACGTGAGGCAGAGCCCGACCGTGCCTTCGCAAGTGTCCAGTTAGTGCGCTTGAAATCGCCCTGGTTGCCGGTGCGATGGCTTTCCCTGGAATGCCTTTCAGTGTCATTATTTGCTTTAGTTCTCTGATGAGTTCGTCTTTACTGAATTGGCCATTTTTGTTACTCTTGTCATGGTCATTTTAGTAACGTTGTCATCTTTCAAGTCTGCACCTTCTCCTTTGTTCCCCAGGTAAATCCTGCGTGGTGTGCTGTGTGGTCTTGGCATGTCACGGCCTCCCACGCCAGAATCCCACAGCGGCCCTTGCTGGGAGGGTGATTCTGGGCCACACCCCAGATGTCATGAGCTAGAAGTTCTGGGGGCCCTGAGGCGATTCTGACATCTACCAAATTAAGCTTGAGAATCACTGACCTGGTGGAATGGTCTGATTCATCTGAACCAAATTAGTTGGGCTATTTAATGGGAACATACTGTGTTTAGATAGTGAGAGTTCTGGATTGTGTGTTTTTCTGTATTTTCAGAGATATGAAATATTTAATGTCTCAATTCTGAAAGTGCTATAGAGCATTTGGAGACTACCTATTAAAAAATCTTGATAGAAAAAATGTCCTTGAATTCTGTTCTATTCCCCCCAAATGTTGAAGTCTGTTTTTTATGGTCCAGTGCAGGGGCGAACAAGGGCTCTCTGCCTCAGGTGAGGGGAATGGCCTGCCAGCTGCACCTGCAGAGCCCCATGCACCATCCAAGCCCACAGCTCTGGGTGATGGTTTCCCAGGTCCTGCCGGCCCGCAGCGTGTGCCTGAGGAGGATGCTTTTGATCTAGTTGGGGCATCAGCGTCTTGGTCCTCTGTCTTGTTCATTTATTTGATGTATTTATCTTGAAATTTGAAAACTTTGACTTTTTCGTTGATCAAACCAGTTGATTTTCAGAATGATGCAGCATTCGTTGTAATTAGCAAGTATTACAAAATGGGGCTTTTCTCGGTCCACTTGGATAGGTATGGGCTAGTATTCTGTTACACAAAAATTTGAATTTAGAGACTTAACTTCTGTGCTTTAGGATGCATTGCCTGTGTGCGGGCTGAGCTGCGTGGGTTTGGAACGTATGTGAGGAGCTCAGCCTTTGTTAGGAGTGGACAGGGCTTGGGCATGGTGGTGCTGGAACCTGAGCCCGGGGCTGTGGGATGCTGGGGGTTCCAGACGCGACTCACCGGCCCGATGTTCTCGTGCCTCCATGAGGCTGAATGCTGGTGTGAGGCTGAATGCTGGTGGTCTCTGGAGAGACAGACTCAGGGAAGGACTTACTGCTCCACTGATGGTCTCACCCTGTTGAGAATAGGGGGCCTGGGCAGTGGGAATGAGGAGTCTGCCCTCTGCAGGTGACAATTCTGTCCGGAGAATCAGAGCTGGGGTCAGGCATGTGTGGTCCTGAGGCTCCTCCCAGCATGACCAGCAGAACAGCACATCCTGGAACGTGGGAGACATTTGGGTCCGATGCGTCTCTGTCCTGTCTCCTGCCACAGGGCTGCCGTACAGCATGATCACCTCAGGCCCTTCCCAGGATCGCGTCTAGAAGGACGCCAGCCTGTTGCAGCCATGCTGGGGGCTGTGGGGCTGTGGGACTGTGGGTGCTCATTCAGCTGTGATGATCGCTTCCCCCACCCACTGGTTCCTGTTTTTCAGGAGTACCAGTAAGTAGCCGGGTGTCAGCAAAAATCCAGCAGCTTGTCAATACCCTCAAACGACCGAAACGACCACCTTTACGAGAATTCTTTGTCGATGACTTTGAAGAATTATTAGAAGGTGAGAGAACTCTTTCCCACACGTTTCTTCCAGATGCTCCTATGGTCCCATAAACAATGACATTTTATTCTGCAAGGCCATTTTACTCTTTAAGAGCAGTAATCGTGGCGTTTGCTGGATGAGGGGAACCCAGGTGGGGAGTGGGTGGTGTTCCCAGGCGGCCTCGGTGTCAGCAGGTCTCTAAACCTGGTTGTTAGTCGTCCTCTGTGGAGGTGATTTTGTTCTGTGACCCAGGTCAGGTCGCTCTCTAAGAACTCCGTAAGAGTATAGAAATACAAGTAAAGTGTAAACATATAGAAAAACAAGCTGGGGAAATCCTTCGCTCGCAGCAAAACAGGCGTGTGAAGTGCTGTCTCCTCCCTCCTCCTCCTCCTGCCTCTCCTTATAGATGTGGGAGATGCTGCCTTTGCTCCTGAATGCTCCTGGGTCTTTTTAGACAAACAACTTAAAGTTGAAACAAAGCACAAGAACTGCTCATTATAGCACACTTGAGCTCCTTATTATATTATGCATTAAACCACAAGTAAAAACGACTGATTTTCTTGTCCGTCATAAAGTGAGAGACAAGTCTGTTCCAGAAATGGAGAGATAATTTCCATTCTTCACCTCTCTCAAGGATTGGGCAGGTGGTATTTATGATGCACTGATTTTAGTTTTACTCAGGAAAATACTCCGTGTTCCTGTTATTCAGAGTAGTTGTAGCAGATTTAAATGTACAGCTCAGGCCAGGTGCGGTGGCTCATGCCTATAATTCCAGCACTGTCGAAGGTCAGGGTGGGCAGATCACTTGAGCCCGGGAGTTCGAGACCCGCCTGGGCAATATGGCAAAACCGTGTATCTACAAAAAAAAAAAAAAAAAAATTATATATATATATATATCTTGCTCAAACCCTATCTCTACAAAATATATATATACACATTATATATACACACATTATATATATATATACACGTTATATATATATACACATTATATGTATACACGTTATATATATATACACATTATACACGCACACACACACACACATATATACATACTAAAATTTGCTGGGCATGGTGGTGCATGCCTGTAGTCCTAGCTACAGGCTAGGACTGTAGCAGAGGCTGAAGTGGGAGGATAACCTAAGCCTGGGAGGTCGAGGCTGCAGGGAACTGTGATCATGCCACTGCACTCCAGCCAAGGCAGAAGAGAGAGACCCTGCCTCAGAAAATAAATTTATCGTTAATCTTTAAGGACAAAATATAATTTAGCAAGATTTAAGCAATTTGGGGTCCGAAATCACTAGCTGATGTTGGTAATGGAAATTTCAGCATGGCTGTTTGAATTCCAGGCTCTGGGCACAGTGTGTATGTGAGTTGAGCGCCAGGTCCACCTACGCACTCCACCCACATGCTGTCTTGGAAATTACAAGAACGAATTTTTTACCAGCATCCATAATGCTAGTGTATAGACCCCAATTCTAGAAAAGCATGCTTTTCTGTCAGCTAATAAATGTACAGCTTAAGTATAAATCTCCTGGTTTCTTTATAAAGAATAAAAAGTAGCCATGCTAATGTGGATGCATTTATCTCGTAATCTCTGGTATTCAAACGATTTAGTTCAGCAACCAGATCCGAACCAACCAAAGCCGGAGGGGGCCCAGATGCTGGCCATGCGCGGAGAGCAGCTGGGCGTGGTCACGAACTGGCCGCCGTCGCTGGAGGCCGCACTGCAGAGGTGGGGCACCATCTCGCCCAAGGCGCCCTGCCTGACCACCATGGACACCAACGGGAAGCCCCTCTACATCCTCACTTACGGTAATCCCCAGGCTCACCCTCTGCCCTTTGCCCACCCCCTCGCGCAGCCACTCCCGAACACACGAAGCTTAGTGTCCGTTTAAATCCTCACTTACGGTAATCCGGAGGCTCACCCTCTGCCCTTTGCCCACCTCCTTGCGCAGCCACTCCGGAACGCACAAAGCTCAGTGTCTGTTACTTCTGGTGACTGATTTTGTGCTGCCTTATGTTTCTGGCACAGAAATAAAGGGAATCTCAAGAAACGCTTTAGGAAAATTATTTGATTTCAATATAAAAAGTTATTTGTTAAATATTTTTTGAGTTAAAACCAGAAATGGCTGCTTGAAGCAGTGACCATAGCTCTAATAAGATATTAGATCTTAAATACATATGTGATTTATTGAAATGCATGCTTTCAGCAAAGATTGATAGTTAGAAAAGTGTCTATCTAAACTTTCTGATATGCATCACTCAGAAGAAACAAAATCGGTTTTCAAGGGACTGTTTCAGAAGGCCAGAGAAACCACCTTTCCCTTAAGTCTTCAGTATAATTAATACAGTCTGTAAACTTTTTGCACATGGTTAACGGTAGCAGAGAAATGTGTTTCTCTTTTTTCTGTGGATAAGAGGCCATGGAGTTGCAGATTGTCAGGCTGTTTTCTCTCTGCTTCAGCTTTGCAAAGAAAATAGTAACTAAAAGGCTGGCGTGATGGCTCATGCCTCTAGTCCCAGCTACTTGGGAGCTGAGGCAGGAGGACGATTTCGAGGCTGCATTGAGCTATGATTGCGTCGCTCCACTCCAGCCTCAGTGACAGAGCAAGACCCCAACTCTAAAAAATTAATTAGTTAGAATTTTCAAAACATAAGAAAATAACTGAAGGACCAAAATGGTTCATATTGTGTCTGCATGTCTGAGATTTATGTTGATAGTTGAAATTTTAAACATAGCTGTTTCAATTCTAGGCTCTTGGCATGGTGCAGTACGTAGTTCCACCTGTTGTCAGTTGGCAGGTTTTGTTTTTAAGTTTAGGTTTTGTTGTTACAACACTTTTCTGATTGCAGGTAGGAAAGAAATTGATTTCTACATTAGCCATGGAGGTCAAAAGCCAGATGCTATGTTGAATCGTGGAACCTCAGTAGACCCTAGCCTTTTGGGGGTGGGGCTCCGGGAGGCAGCAGCTGTCGACCTGTGCATTTCACGGACAGATGTGGGATTTGGGCCTAGGAGCATATTGGGTTTGGGAGCATGTATTTTGTAGCCCCTTTGCTTTTATGGCTTCATAGAGTAGTTTTAAATGGATAGTGTGTGTCATCCATGATGAAGCATAAGCTTTATTTTTTTAATTATGCTCTCAGAAATAGGTTTTATTCAGTCAAAAGCATGAAGGACTTTTCTATGTGACCCTCATCTCCGGCCAAATTCAGCCCTGGAGCTAATTGTGTACTTGGAGTCGCTGCTGCATGACAGCTGATGGCCCCCGAGACCTCCCTGCCTATATGTGGGGAATTCCTGGAGCAGCCGTACTGTTCCGGGTGCATGTGTTCACTCTGAGAACTAATAGACGTTCACTTGGATGTTTTAAGCATGCAGTATGCATTGGCATGGAACTAAGGTTTGGGAAATCAAAGATGAGTAAGACACAGTTCTCACGGGGCTTATGATCTCGATCAGAAGGATCGCCCCTCTCTGCTGCTGGAACATTGAACGGGGTTGGTGTCTTTCCCCTTCCTGCAAGGTTAAGATGAATGGGAGACGTAAGACACAGATTGAATATTCATATCAAAAGTTGGATTCATCACAACTCATGCCCACAACCAACGCGTTTTAACTCCTCTATGTGTTGTATTTTAATCATCTATATGTTGTATTTTAATTATCCATATTAATTGCAGGCTGTGAGTTGATCTTGGTTTTTACTTGTTAAAGGAATATAAGAAAGCAGCACATTTCCAAATGTAAAATTACAGCTTATCAGATGAAAACGCAGTGAACACTGTGGAAAGCGCCATCTGCGTAGAAATGCTGTCATAGATGAACGAGTGATTGGCTGTTGCTAAGACGACTCAGAAACAAGCTCGTCGAATGAGAATTGTTCTAATACTGAGTAATTTGGTATCGAATGAGAATTGTTCTAATACCGAGTAATTTGGTGTAACTGAAGGGACTGTATTCTCTAAAGTCCTGCCATTTCCCCTCAACCCCCAAATTTAGCTTCCTGTGAAGCGCTGGGGTAGCAGAATTCCCAGCGGATAAACTTAGGATCATTAATAGAAAGTGTAGGTGGCTAATGAAAGCCACAAATGAATAAACTTGTAAAACATCTTATAATTCTGTTTTCTACTTTAGACTACCCGTGGCATTTCATAATCTTAATAAAAATAAGTCACGCTGTGCTGTTAATTTCCCTTCACGTCCTGCCTCGCAGCAGCTCTCCTGTACGCTCTTGCTCTGCCTCTTCGGTGGTTTTCGGGAGAGACCTATACGTTCATCTGGCTTTCCTACCAAGGAGATGCTCATGCTCATCTCCCTTTTAACGTTTTACTTATTTATAGTTTTCCTTTTACTCCAGGTGCTTCAAGAAATCTACATGCTTTGAGCTAGCAGCACGCTGGGCCACCTTTCTGTGGCCTTGCTGCTTTTTTGCGTGGTTGCTGGTGTGTCTCTCAAGCTCCCGCCTCCTTCCTGGGCTCGCTCCGGTTCAGCCTGTCGCCACCCACCGCCTCTCCCCTCACCCCTCACCAGTTACACTCTCTGTTCAGTTGCCTGTTTCTCAGTCAAAGCGAAGCGAAATTACAATTAATATCTAATACAACAGTGCTGACATCACATACATCTCCTTTATGAATCAGTTAAGAACTGCTGTATCTTTATATCAGCAACTTAACTTGCCTTTTCTCTTTGAGAAGTATAAAAATACCAAATATATTTCAAGAATTTTGCCAAAAGTTTGCATGTGTTTTATCAAACTCTCTATTGTTAACTAGCTTGTGTATGAACTTAGGATGTCAAGACTCTTAGCTGAGAATGAAGTTGAAACTTTCACAAACTAGAATGGTGCTAACTGAGTGTAATTGATTTATTCAGTTATGACACATTTTTTTCTTTCAATTGCAATGAATTCATTGTAATTGTTTACCCAACTATAATAGTTCCCTAATCTTGTTCACATTAAAGAAATATGAAGCCACAAAATAATTGCTTTTGTTGGGGGAAAAAATACTCCCTGAGTTACATCTAATGAGCCAGTGATCATTTTCAGGAAAATAAAATCCCCAAATAGAATTCCGGATGACTGTAAAGCTGCCGGTCTTGAAGACTGCCTATGGTGTTGAGGATGAGGAGCTAAGGAAGACAGAGGGAGGGAATATGAATAAAAGTGTGTGTCTAGCAATTAAGTGCTCAAGAATATGCTAGAATGCCCACCGTAACTTTGTATTTCATTACAGCTTGCCTGTGACATTAGTGAAATGAAGAAACATTTGCTGAGCATGTACTATGACCCGGAAGTGTCCTAGGAACTAGAACAATCAAAGATAATCATTCTCTTCACGTTCTCACTAGCAAGGGGATAAATATTGTGGTAGATAAATAATAATAACACTAATCCAAGGAACTCTCATTCCAATATGAAATAAAACAAATTTCGGGTTTTTTAATTTGCACTGTGTTGTAAACAACAAAATCTGATTTAGTGTTTGCACTTAAAATAGGGAAAGATTAAAACAGTGATTGCATTGAAACAAAATAGTTAAGATAGCTGTTACCTTTATCACACTATTACAGCATTATCACCTCTTCTAACACCTTGACTACGGAGAAGCTCTCGCAGCTGAAGCCTCTGAGACTAGGTTGTAAAAGGCCATTGTGTATTTAAGAACTCATTTTAGGCTTTAAAGTCATTGTTATTTGATCTCAGACTGTATTTACCATTATCTTTATCTGAATCCAAGGATTCATCATTAAAAACCCTGAACCCTGAGGTTAGGAAAGTTTGAAGGTGAGAAACGCAGGACTTGTGAGTTTGGAGCCTCTTGAGGCGGTTTTCTGCTCTGTGTTGCTCACAGTCACGTGGGACCGACTGGATGAGTGACATGTCACCGGGCGTGACTTCGTGGCAGTGATGCTGTTGTGGTGGCCCCACAGGACTTTCCTCCCTAGAACCTTCCCCGCGGTTTCTGTGCTGACCATCGGGTTTTCAGCGGCTTTGCTGCAGGCACTTCATGCACTAAGAGGGGATTTGTTTTGTGCCGGCCTTGTTCCAGCGTCCTGGCAGCTCTGACTGTCAAAGTTGGAGTCGTTGCTTTTACTCCTCTTGACTCCAGGGACTCAGGATGAGTTGAAGCTTTGATCTGCAGGGAGAAGGTTCTCAGGGCCCTCCCGCTCCCTGGCGGTGTCATTTCAGCTGGGCAGATCCCAGCCCTGTGACGATGGTATGTGCACTGTCCATGCCTCCCCTCCCCACCCCCCACATCACAGATCAGAAGACAGGCCAACACTTGGTTTTAGCTTTTTATTTTCATTCTCTCTCCTGAAGTTTTGTTTTTAGAATCCCTGTTGCTTTTCTACTTTCACTCATTTTCCATTCTTGCCTACCAGTTCCCCCTTTGCTCAGCTGCCCCCAGTTCAAGTCACTTGCAGACCATCATACGCAGGAAGCAGAATGGACTCGTGTCCTAGACTTTGGTTTGCAGAAGCAGTGCTCTCCGTATGGTTTAATATGCACATTTGTCTGTGATTTGTATTCATAGGCAAGCTGTGGACGAGAAGTATGAAGGTCGCTTACAGCATTCTGCACAAATTAGGCACAAAGCAGGAACCCATGGTGCGGCCTGGAGATAGGGTAAGTGCAACTTAAACTGCTGGATCTACAAACACACAGTCCTGTGTGGAAAAGGTGCCCACTGTTTAAACGTTACAGAGTTCAGCGCCACCTCCACTTTCCATTGGAAAGCAAGTTTTTATTCTTGACTGCTACCTGGTAAGTTACACAGGACAGGTACTATTAATGGTATCTCCATTCTAACCTTACATCCTGAGCAGGTAATGGTCTTATCCATGCTTTATGCCCCAGTTTAGATGTGGAGCTTGGTATAGAACCTGGTTTTCTTGCATTTATATGTAGAGCCTTTTTATCTGTGTGCTTTAGATGCCCCAAAGATTAGGTTATCCTACCTAAAGGACTCCAAGTGAATTACATAAAGACATCATTTAGAGCTCCATAAACCAACAAAAGCATGAGCTTTGATTACTTAAGCAATACTATAAAGGCATGAGTCTGCTGTGGGGCATGTTCAACAGATTGCAGCAGCTCCAGGAGACTGTGGACTGGGATTCTTTCCCATTTTTTATTGAGCACGTTTGACCTCTTTTAAAAGTAAATTGTAGGTGTCATATTTTCTGATTATAAAATTTACTGCAAAGCTTATAATAATCACAACAGTGTGGTACTGGCTTAGAGACAGACATCTACACCAATGGAACAGAATAAAGAGCCCAGAGATAAACCCTCATGTATATGGACAAGTGATTTCCAGCAGGTGCCAAGATACTCAATGGGGAAAGGACAGCCTTTCCAACACACAGTGCCGGGAAAACTGGACATCCACCTGCAAAAGAATGAAGGCGGATGTTTACCTAACATCATATGCAAAAAATTCATTCAAAATGGACCAAACGCCTAAATGTAAGAGCTAAAGCCAAAACCTAGAAGAAAACGTAAAGAAAATGCCTTAGAATAAAATATAGAGAAGACACCTCATGACGCTGCATTTGGCAGCAGTTTCTTGGATGTGACACCCGAAGCAAGGCAACAAAAGAAAAATAAATAAATTGGACATTTACATTAAACATGTTTGTACATCAAGAGTACTATCAAGAGAGTGAAAAGGCCACCTACAGAATGGGAGACAATGCAAATTATTTGCCAACAGATTAACATCTAGAATATTTAAAGAATTCCTACAACTCACCACCACCAAAAGAAGCAACAACAACAAAAATGTTTAAATGGGTCGGAGACTTGAGTAAACATTTCTCCAAAGATTTTGCAGTGGCTGATAAACACATGAAAACATGCTCAGCATCCCCGATCAGGGAAAAGCAAACCAAAACCTCAGTGAAATGCTGCTTTACACCGAGAAGCATGGCAATTACTAAACCACTGAAAAGGGCATGTGTTGGCAAGGATGTGGGGAAGTCAGAACAGCGCATTGCTGGTGAGAGTGTACAGTGGTGCAACCCCTCCGAAAAACGTGACAGTCCCTCAAAGAATTAAACATGGAATTACCGTGTGATCCAGCAATTCTGCTTCGGGGTGTGTACCCAAAAGGATCGAAAACAGTCTAGGAGAGACATGAGTACACTCAGGCTCATAGCAGCTGACTCACAAAACCAAATGGTGGAAGCAACCCCAAATCCATGGACTAGGTGTGGATTTCCCGTTAGAAGGGAGGAAGTTCTGACACATAACACATGGATGAACCTTGCAGATGCTATGCCTAGTAAAATAAGCCAGACACAAAACAGGTATTGCGTGATTCCGCTCCTGCGAGCGTAACTGCCCAGCAGTTCACCTTGCCCGCTGCCTGGCAATTTGTCTAGACGGGAGTTGCAATAGAGAATGTGATTCACCCAATTTGTCTAGACGGGAGTTGCAATAGAGAAAGTGATTCATGCAGAGCTGGCTGTGCGGGAGACTGGAGTTCTATTATTACTCAAATCTGTCACCCCAAGTGTTCGAGGATCGTTCAGAGTTTTTAAGGATAACTTGGCGGGTGAAGGCTTGGGAAGTGGGGAGTGCTGGTCAGGTTGGAGATGGGATCGTAGGGGGTCAAACTGAGTTTTTCCTGCTGTCTTCTGTTCCTGGGTGGGTTCACAGAACTGGTTGAGCCAGATAACCTGTCTAGGTGGTGTCAGCTGCTCCATCCAGTGCAGGGTCTGCAGAATACCTCCAGCACTGATCTTAGGTTTTACGATAGTGATGTTCTCCCCAGGAGCAATCTGGGGAGATTCAGACTGTTGGAGCCAGAGGCTGCATGACCCCTAAACGGTAATTTCTAATCTTGTAGCTGATTTGTTGGTCCTGCAAAGGCAGACTGGGCCCCAGACAAGGAGGGGGTCATCTCGGGAAAGGGCTATTACCAGTTTTGTTTCAGAGTCAAGCTATGAACTGAATTCCTTCTCAAGGTTAGTTTGGCCTCCACACAGGAATGAACAAGGACAGCTTAAAGGTTAGAAGCAAGATGGGGTTGGTTAGGTCTGATCCCTTTCAGTGTCATCATTTCCTTAGTTATCATTTTCACAAGAGCAGTTTCATGACATCCCTAGAGTAGTCCAACTGTAGAGAAACAAAAGTAGAAAGGTTAGGTGCCAGGGACTGGGGGAGAGGAATGCAAAGTTCATGTTTAATAGGGACACAGTTTCCATTTGGAAAGATGAGAAAGTTCTAGAGATGGCTGGTAGGGGCGGTTGTATAACCTTGTGATTGTGCTTCATGCTACTGAATTCTACCTGAAAAAATTTTAGAATCGTAAATTTTGTGTTACCACATAATGAAATGTTAATTGTAATGGAATATCTCCTTTATCTGTAATGTGGTTTGTAGTCTTAATTAAGAGTTGTTTTAAAAATTCTTTCATAGTATGGCCCCCAGATACTTGAAGTTTCCATGTGATAATAATCACAGAATAAACTCCTGTGTTCCTCTAAGATGTCAATAGAGATACGGGAGCACGGTTTGGTGAAATATGTAAAGAGGCTTATTTTGGGTAGGGATTGGTTTGGCTTGGTTGGGTCAGGGCTGAAGGTGCTACTTTTCTAAAATTTTTCTTAGGAAAGATTATCTGAGAAGGGCTCTCGAGGAGAAAAGATGAGCCTGTAGCTCTTGGTTGGGTTCCAGGAAGTAGTGTGGAAGGTGCTGAAGCCATTCGCATGGACGGCAGGGCTGGCTGTGTGAGGAGCCCTGGAGGGGAGCTGGGAATCCTTCAGCCGGAAAGGCCTTTGCTCCCCTGAAGAGCTGTGTGTGTGTCTCCTGATTGGCTGATGCCTGCTGTGTGAATAATTAGGTACAGTGAAGTATCAAAGAAGTACACAGAGGATTGAACGGAGGGAAGCCATGTGGGTTTACAAAAATCGAGTGTCTTTGTATTTGTCCAGTATTGTATCGGGATCACTATGGAGGTAGCAATAAAACAGGATTTGTGACTGATTCAAATACTGAAGGAATGTCTAACAAAAATGATGTAAGTACAACGTTCTCTTCCTTAAATTGCAAAAAAATTTTCAGTTTTGATGCTAAAAGAGACTTTAAGTATTTTACCCTTTTCTATCCATTACTTGTATTGTCACGTGTGTACAATAATGTACAATTTTATATTCTGCTTTTATTAACTTTGTTATACCACATTTCAGCACAACTCTGCAGTGGTCTATAATATGAAATTTTCAGCATTAACTCTAGTGATAAACCAGTGAGAATTTTAAACCCCTGATAAAGAAGAACTTCCTTTGAGCAGAGGCACCAGGAGCTGGGAGAGGAGCCAGACGCAAAGTGCTTCTCGGGAGAGGGCAGATCGCCGTCTGGCCGTGGGGATGACACACATCCTCTCCGTCTCAGCTGTCTGCCCTTGGTGAAGACTCTGCCTCCAGAGCTGGTATTCTGGGAAGATTAACAAGTCAGAACTGAACATGTTCTTCATGAATGGGTGCAACCATCAGTTTTGGATGGAACTTCGACATCTGAATTTTCTAATGTTTCCTGGTGTTTTTTGGTCCGCCTTAGGGGAAGAAGTTGTACGGCAGTGGTAATGTGAAAATCTTACAAACATTTAACTGAATACTGTTTGTTCACCATATCAAGATCTGAAAAACATGCCATCAGCTCTCAGTCCATCACGTGACACTCATGACTAGTGTAAACCTCAGATAGTTTGAAGAAATAATTGGTTGTGGCTTATCTGCATAGATGTACAAATCATTTCATTCCCTTTCTAATCTCTCTTACCAATTGTAGTGGACTATAGAAATTCCATACAGAAAGGAAATATTCATTTATTCATAGAATCTACAACGTAATTTTGTGTCTGCCAATGATCCTGCATTCTGACCTTTCCAGCATGGCCTGCTCCCCTCTCAACGACCATCCGGATGCTTTTATGTCAGCCTGCTTACTTAGATACACAGATGATTAGGATGTTTGTCTAAAACTTGTTCATGATGAAATTAGTTCCAGTTAGGACATTTTTCATAAAAAATTGTTTAACTTCAAGAATGAGGCCTGGTACGGTGGCTCATGCCTGGAATCCCAGCACTTGGGAGGCTGAGGTGGGCGGATGACTAGGTCAAGAGATCGAGACCAGCCTGGCCAACGTGGTGAAACCCTGTATCTACAAAAAAATACAAAAAAATTGGCTGAGTGTGGTGGTGCATGCCTATAGTCCTAGCTACTCGGGAGGCTGAGGCAGGAGAATTGCTTGAACCAGGGAAGCAGAGGTTACAGTGAGCCAAGATTGCACTACTGTACTCTAGCCTGGGCGACACAGCAAGACTCTGTCTCAGAAAAAAACAAAATCCAGAATGAGGTAATGCAAAAATGATGCACATGTGCTAAATCATAGGATTCATGTGCCGATGAACACGTACCAAACTTGTCCATAAGGAAGAGCAACACCAGTGCTACCCCACACGTAAAATCATAGGATTCATGTGCTGATGAACACGTACCAAACTTGTCCATAAGGAAGAGCAACACCAGTGCTACCCTACACGTAAAATCATAGGATTCATGTGCCGATGAACACGTACTAAACTTGTCCATAAGGAAGAGCAACACCAGTGCTACCCCACATGTAAGAGTAACCTGTGTTAAAATAGAAGCAGAGTTCGCAGGGCATCATGGGAATCCAGAAATAGGGTTGTCTATTAACAGTCTATCATCGAAGAGAAAATTGTTCTTCGTCAAGATACGCCATATTGTTAAGGACCATCAGAAAACATACTGGCCAGGCACAGTGGTTCACATCTGTAATCCCAACACTTTGCAGGGGCCAAGGCGGGAGAATTGCTTGAGGCCAAGAGTTTGAGGCCAGCCCGGGCAACATAACAAGACCCCATCTTAAAAATATTTTTTAAAATTTAACCGAGTTTGAGGCCAGCCTGGGCAACATAGTGAGACCCCATCTAAAAATATTTTTTAAAAATTAGCTGGGTGCCGTAGTGCCCACCTGTAAGGCAGGAGGATCGCTGGAGCCCAGGAGTTCAAGGCTGCAGTGAGCTATGATTGTGCCGCTGCACTCCAGCCTGGGTAATAGAATGAACTTGTTTATTTAAAAAAAAAAAAATCATATCATCTATTAGTAGGTACCAATATTACTTGATAATTTACATTAAGCACACTTTTAGAACTCTGACAATGCTACTCTTAGGAACTTAGTTCCTAAGAGAGGCTGAGCTGGCAGGATGAATTGGTGCCACATCCAGGCAGCTACACAGGGAAGACTTTGCTGCAGGGTCAGGGCCCACAACAGGTGCACACGTGTGGCACCAGGGGACTGATGCTGCTACCAGCCCTAGCGCCAGTAACTTGGGCTTTACTCATAGCGTCCACGAACTCACGCCGTGTGTCAGGCATCCCACTGAGTTCTCTACGTACATTCTCTCATTTGACCTTGACCACCGCATTAAGACATCGGCTCCATCATTATTCTCACTTTTTAGAGAAGAATACTAAGGCTTGGAGAGGCCACAATTGTCCCTGAGATCCCAGAGCTAAACACTGACATGGGATCTGAGCTGAGTCCTGCACACGGCCTAATGAACTGCACAGCTGTCCCAGGACAGTTATGAAGACTGTATAGAATACAAGGAAGTATTTACAAAGCTTAGTGAGAAACAGTAGGATATAACTTCATCTACGTGAAAACGTGTGGGTATGGAAGGTAGTATGCAGAAAATAAAGGCAGTTATACTCTGGTGACAGTAACATAGACGAGTGTTCACGTTTGTCTTCTACATGAATTCAAGGCTGGGTGTGTGATGCTTATTAAAACACAGCTTACTGAAATGCATTTTACATAGGACCTGGTTCTTACTGAAGCGTGCCCTCTCACCTAGAACCAGGCTCTTCCGCAGCGTCTTAGGAAGCCAGGACGCCCACGTTAATGTTGACCCGCTCTGGCCTGTCCCACAGGTGGCACTGGTGTTCCCCAACAACGATCCGGCTGCCTTCATGGCGGCTTTCTACGGCTGCCTGCTGGCCGAGGTGGTCCCTGTGCCCATCGAGGTGCCGCTCACGAGGAAGGTAAGGAACGCGCGCCCTTTGCTCTGTCTCTCGCTGAGTGAGATGGCTTTCACGGTGGCTGTCTCCCGGCTGGGTGAGAGTCTCCTCGCTGTTTCTGGGACCCTGGGTTTCCTTTGGTTGCCTCAATAAGGGACGCGGTCGCTAGTGGGCCCTGTAGCCTGGGATGGGCATCCCGGAGGTGGAGCACAGCTTGCTTTGGGGTCAAACGTGGAGCAGCAGCCTCTTGGTCAGTAAAGCAAGGGTGTTTGAGAATCTTGTTCCTTGGTGTCATGTGCACTAGAATTGGGGTAAATGATAGTTTTTTTTTTAATTTATTATTTTTTGAAGGGTGGTGGATGCTGCTTTTGTTCAGGTGTTTTGACATCCAGTCCAAGGTTGACCTATGATTTGTCAGGTCTTATTCTATAATGAAAATAAACCACTAAACTTGCCATTGTAATTATTGTTTAATCCAATGTAAAGAAATTAATGTGCATTGTCAATCAAAAAGAATTTGAGACAGGTTTCAATTTAGAATTTTATTTTGCCAAGGTTGAGGACGTGGCCATGATACAGCCCCAGGAGGTCCTGAGAATGTGTGCCCAGGGTGGTCTGGCTGCAGCTTTTGGGTTCGTACATTTTAGGGAGACATGAGACATTAGGCAGTACACGTAAGACGTATGTTCATTTGGTCTAGAAAGGTGGGACAGCTTGAAGCAGCAGTGGGGGCCTTCCAGGTCACAGGTGGATTCTAAGATTTTCTGATTGGCAGTTGGTTGAAAGAGTTTATCTAAAGCCCTGGAATCAATAGAAGCCAGTGTCTTAGGGTTCGGGGTTGTGGAGACCAAGGTTTTTATTATGGGAGGAAGCCTCCAGGCAGCAGGCTTCAGAGAGAATAGGTGTAAATGGTTCTTATCAGACTTACAAAGGTGCCAGACTCTTAGTTAATTCTCCCCTGGATCAGGAAAAGGACCTGGAAAGGGGAGGAGATTCTCTACAGAGTGTAGATTTTCCCCACAAGAGAGAGCTTTATAGGGCTATTTCAAACTACGTCAAAGAAATACACTGAGGTAAAATACTTTGATTTCTTTCAGGGCCTATTTTTCATGTTGGTATCTTATTGCTACGGAGAGTCAGCTTTGTCAGTCTGAAGGTCTCTGTTTTAATGCCATTGCTGGTTGACTGTGCCTGAATTTCAAACAGAAGATGAGGGAGTAAGGGGCACGTCCGACCCCTCCTTCCCATCATGGCTGAACTGGTTTTTCAGGTTAACTTTGGAATGTCCTTGGCTGAGGGAAGGGGTCTCTTCAGTTGGTTGAGGGGCTTAGAATTTTATTTTTGGCTCACGCTCATACCAATGTAAGGTTTTGGTCCATGTGGATGGTTTGTTCTTCTGTAAAGCAGAGTTATGGTAACTTTAAGAGACATGAAGTGGGGCAGCTACAGTGCAGGTCACGCTGCTGCTCCCTGTAGGCGGCCAGTCCTGTAGGAGGAAGCCAGCACCACGTGCCCCGAGGGACCACCCAGGTCCGAACCTGCGATGTGCCTGTGCACACTGCCCTTAAACCATCAGCTCCCTTTAGCCCATTTTTTTTTTTTTTTTTTTTGAGATAGAGTCGCTCTGTCTCCCAGGCTGGAGTGCAGTGGCACGATTTCAGCTCACTGCAACCTCTGCCTCCCAGGTTCAAGCAATTCTCCTACCTCAGCCTCCTGAGTAGCTGGGATTACAGGCGTGTGCCACCACACCCAGCTAATTTTTGTATTTTTAGTAGAGCCAAGGTTTTGTTATGTTGGCCAGGCTGGTCTCGAACTCCTGACCTCAGGTGATCTGCCTGCTTCGGCCTCCCACAGGGCTGGAATTACAGGTGTGAGCCACTGCGCCTGGCCCCTTTAGCACATCTTTAATGCGTGCACGGTGTGGGTTACTCTTCTAGCTCCAAAAGGCAACAATCACAGGTTGTCCAGGCGAAGAAACTTCCAGCTGTCTTTGTGGCTACTGCCACCTCTTGGAACACACATGGGTATCTCTTCAGAGTCTGTGCCGGTTTTATGGTTGCATTTCAAACTGCCCCTTGGATGGGAAGGGAGAGAACACGGGGTTCCTTTTGGAAACAGGAAAGATGATTGCTATTTTCATTTCCTATGTACAAAGCCAGGAGGTTCATGCTTGGCCTCCTGAGCATGCTCGTGTCTGGCAGAGGCAGGGGAGTTTGTGGTAGCTGCTATGGGAGAATGCCAGTTTCCCCCGGATCTGCAGCCAGTTTCCCCTGGATCTGCAGCCAGTTTCCCCGGATCTGCAGCCAGTTTCCCCAGATTTGCAGCCAGCACTCCACATGTGCATCAGACAGGTCAGACTTCCCGTGAGGTGCTTTCCCATCCCCTTGGGTCCCGTGGTCTTCACAACACGTGAGAAAAGTGGAAGGACCGGAGGACTCCAGTCATGCTTACGTGACAGCCTCAGCACTGTAGTTAACCCCAGTCCTGGGATCTAGTGAGGAGTTTATGTCAGTGGTTAGGGGCTCTCTGGACATGCTCTGAGGTGTCTAAGCAACGGTGAAAGGATGATTTGCAGGAACTTGTAGGCACGAGCATATGGTGATGGTTCAATAACCAGACAGAAAACATTTATCATTGTTATTCGTAACAATTATTTCTTCTTTTCTTCACTTTAACAATTTGTATTTATCCACGTTAAAGTGTATAGCCTGGTGTCCTCCAGTCCAGGCTGGTTTGTAGCGGAAAATGATTTGGATGAAGCGGGGAGGTGGTTTTCCTGAGCATGTTGGAGTGCTGCTCTCAGGTTGGCAGAAATGTCGTCCTGTTACCTGAAATCCTAGGCATAGCTCCAAATCCCAAGGTGACATTTATTTCAGCCATGAAACGTTTCACTGTAACACATGCTTAAGATGCTTTGAAATAATGAATTAAGTGCCTTTGAATGGTAGTAGAGACATAAACGGTCCGTTGAACAGATCAGAAATCTTTCCAAGGCCACGTGGCTGGGAAGCTGTGGCAGTGATGATGGAGGAAGAGGAGAGCTTTCCTCCCCCACAGGAGGACCCAACAGTCCCCCTCAGCTGAGACCCCCTTGTACCCAAGTAGAGGCTGCACGTTCACTGTGCACAGGGCAGGGTCCACATGGGGATGAGGGGCATCTCAGGGGATCTCTGGTCAGAGGGCAGGGAGCACAGCAGGAGAACAGCATGGGGACGTCTCCGGAGGCCAGGACTTCTCACGCTGGGAGGTCCCTGGGGACTTACGTGTCAGTGACTGTAACCTGTGCAGGTGATGAGGACGTGGGGACAGGAAAGAGCCCCTGCCTGTCCCTCACCTCCAGGACATAGGGAGGGACCCTCTGTGGCTACGGTTTTATCACCAAGCACCATGAGCACCAAAACCCCTCTCAGAAGGAAGGGCTGACGTTCCCGCCTTGCCCTGTCTGTGCCAATATAACCCTGAGGTGACTTTGCCTACAGATGCCTCAGGCTATGCAGAAATCTGCGGAGAACGCACAGACCTTAACAAGGCATTTAGAAACCTTTACTTTGCAAACCAGTGGTCATGGGATAGAATTCTAGAGAAGCCACAGGTGATTTCACAGGTGAAGGACAGAGACCCTCCCCTGAGGCCGAGCCTCTCAGTTCTAAAGACACCATGACTTGATTTTATTTTTTAAATATTATTTTAACTGACAAGTTACATTATATACATTTATGGGGTAGAGTGTGATGTTTTGATATATGCATACAACGTGGAATGTTTGTCAAACTGATTAACATATCTGTCACCTTGCTTACCCCTCATTTTTTATGGTGAGACATTTGGAATTTACTCTTGGTTATTTTGAAAAGTAGATTACATTTTCATTGACTATAGTTACCCCATTCTGCAATAGATCTCAAAACACCTTCCTCCAATCTGAGGCTTTGTCTCTTCTGACCAACATCTCCCTGTCTCCTCCCTCCCCCGCATCTCCCCCCTCTCCAGCCCTGGTGGTCACCATTCCGTTCACTGCTAAATGCCACATGTAAATGAGCTCATTGTGGCTTTGGTCTTTCTGTGCCTGGCTTATTTCCGGCAGCCTAATATCCTTCTGGTTCAGCATACGGCTGCCTTCCCTCCTCGCCGAAGGCTGAATAGCACCCACTGTGCGATGTAATGTCTTTCCGGTTCAGCATGTGGCCGGCTTCCCTCCTCACTGAAGGCTGAATAGCACCCACTGTGCGATGTAATGTCCTTACGGTTCAGCATGTGGCTGCCTTCCCTCCTCGCTGAAGGCTGAGTAGCACCCACTGTGCGATGTAATGTCCTTACGGTTCAGCATGTGGCCGGCTTCCCTCCTCACTGAAGGCTGAATAGCACCCACTGTGCGATGTAATGTCCTTACGGTTCAGCACAGGCCGGCTTCGCCCCTCGCTGAAGGCTGAGTAGCACCCACTGTGCGATGTAATGTCCTTACGGTTCAGCACAGGCCGGCTTCGCTCCTCGCTGAAGGCTGAATAGCACCCACTGTGCGATGTAATGTCCTTACGGTTCAGCATGTGGCCGGCTTCCCTCCTCACTGAAGGCTGAATAGCACCCACTGTGCGATGTAATGTCCCTACCCAGGTTTCAGCATATGGCCGGATTACGCCTCGCTGAAGGCTGAATAGCACCCACTGTGCGATGCAATGTCCTTACGGTTCCAGCACGGGGCCGGCTTCGCCCCTCGCTGAAGGCTGAATAGCACCCACTGTGTGATGTAATGTCCTTATGGTTCAGCACAGGCCGGCTTTGCCCCTCGCTGAAGGCTGAGTAGCACCCAGTGTGCCGGGTCTGCCTGCCTTGCATCCATTCGTGGGTCTTTGGGCACTACGGTTGATTTGTCTTCCTGGCCCTCGTGGATAACGCTGCAGTGAACGTACGGATGCCGATCATCTCCTGGATTCCTGATCAATTTCAGTTCCTTTGGCCAAATACCCAGTAACAAGATAGCTGGATCATATGGTAGTTCTATTTTTAGGTTTTTGAGCAATCTCCATACCATTTTCCATAATGGCTGCGCTAATTTGCATTCCCACCAATAGCGTGCAAGGGTTTTCTTTTCTCTGCATCCTCGTCAACAAGTATTTTTCCTCTTTTTGATATAACGCATTGTAACCAGTGCGAGCAGTGTGTGGTGATGTCTCCTTGCGGGTTGTTTTTTTTTTCTTTTGTTTTTGAGATGGAGTCTTGCTCCCTCACCCAGGCTGCAGTGCAGTGACACGATCTCTGCTCACTGCAAGCTCCGCTTCCCGGGTTCAAGCTATTCTCCTGCCTCAGCCTCCTGAGTAGCTGGAATTACAGGGGCGTACCATGACACCTGGCTAATTTTTATATTTTTAGTAGAGATTGGGGTTTAGCCACGCTGGCCAGGCTGGTCTTGAACTCCTGACATCAAGTGATCTGCCTGCTGTGGCCACCAAAAGTGCTGGGATTACAGGCGTGAGCCATGGCGCCTGGCTTCCCTGTGGTTTTAGTTTGCGTTTCCCTGATGATTAGTGACGTTGGGCACCTTTTCATGGACCTGTTGGCCATTTGGGTGCCATCCTTTCAGAAGTGTGCCTTCAGAATGTAGCAGTTTGTTGGTCTTGGAGAACTTTTCTTATTTTTAACTGAAAGAATCTGTTGGCTATGGTGCAAGTCAAAGTAGGGTCAGATGAGCATATTTGTGTAGTTGATAAGTATGTGAACCCTAATATTTCTTCCGTCTGCCAGTCCTACAGCCACTAGAAGTGTCTTCGAATAAAGGCCCTGATGAGAACCTAGTTTTCTGAACGCATCCTGGGAGGATTCTTTTTATTCACACTTTCCTGAGATGTAGCACCTGTTTCCCGGAGTTGGCCTCAGATCCAGCCAGACTGAGGCCGACGCCACCTTTCCAAGGACAGAGAACTGAGGCCTGTGAGTGAGGAAAGCCACTAGTCCAGGTGAAGCCAGGTCCTGTCCTTGGGTCACCTGCGGAGGCTGTGAGGCCCACCGAGGACCCGCAGCCCTTTGCTTCAGGTGCTGTGTGCAGGGTCCATCTGTCTAGTCCCTTTCTTTGTTGGGTGTTTGTGCGTGCCTGTGGGCACGTGTGTGTGAGTGTCGTGTTGAGTGTGTGCGCATGTGTGGGCATGTGTGTGCGTGGACATGTGTGTGTGAGTGTTGAGTGTGTGCGCATCTGCATGTGTGCATGGGCATGTGTGTGTGTGTTGTGTGAGAGTGTTGAGTGTATGTGTGTGTGTGTGTGCGCGGGTGTATGTGGGCATGTGCGTGTGTTGACTCCACGGGGTTGCCTCCCACACGGGTGTGTAGGGTGAGATATGGTAAGTGCTGTTCTGAGCATGCTGGCCAGGGATGGGCAGAGCTATGCTGAGGGCTGGCGTCTGACGGGGCCGCGGGGGCACTCTGCACGTGCTGAGGAGTAGCAGGCCCAGCCTCACCTTGGCTGAATCGCAGCCACATCCTCCCAGGCCTGCTGCTCCTGTGGTTTTCAGTCTCTTCCTTATTTTTTAGGGGTCTTCTTATGTGTATGATTTTATCATTTGGGGGATTAAATCACGGGCAGACACTACCAGGGCAGGGTTTAGTGAAAGGTTGGCTCCTGGCCTGAGGTCAGCATTCCACCCACAGCCATGAGCGACTGGCCTCGCTGTTCCTCCGTCTTGTGACCGTCACGCGTGTGCTTCTGCCTCGGCCCGGTACTTTCTGGCTTGGCGGAACCGCCTTCCTGCTGCGGAAGCTGATGTCGCCCCGCCTCTGCCCCCCACCTCTTCCCCTCACCTGTGCCCCTGACCTCTGCAGAGTCGGGACATTTTTTAATGTGATGTTCAGATTCACATTAAAGTGACCGATTAGGGCTTTACTTGAGCAAGCACCGCCTGTGTGAAAAGCACCACAAGACTTCCCCGAAGTGGGTTCCATCTGTCCGCCGAGCTCCCAGCGGCCAGACCTTGGGGAGCTGCCTTGCGTGTGCTGGTTGGCCCGTTTGGCTATTGCTCCATGAAAATTCCACAGAGAGGCATTTTCACTATAGATTTAAATCTACAATAAGAAAAGTACTGAACACTTAAGAGAGACTACAGCTTTGAAATTTTAATGCTGCCTCATTTACCCAAGTGAACACACCACTCTTCAGCTCATGTTTTCCCATTATCAGGGAACGGGTGGGAAGATCCACAGCCAGGCCTCCGATCGCCGTGTAGGGTCCATAATGGGGGGGTTCACGCTGAGCCATCTGGGGAGTGAAGACGGTGACTTGCTCACTGCAGTGTGGCATTTTTAGTTGCTGGAACCCTGGCTGTTTTGGAGCTTTCAGTTTATTTTATGAATCAAATAATGGAAAACCCACACAGCTGGCACAGCTGGTGGGCGTAGAGAGAGTGACACGAGTGCCTTGGCTGCTCGCCCACCTGCCTTCAGGCAGCTGGACAGGAGTGAGGACGCGTGGGTCTGCTCAGGTCTGACCTTCCCAAACCGGAGCTGGCAGCCTGGAGCCACCTGTCCCTGGTGTCTCCAGTGGGGCTGCACAGCAGTGTCCTGTTTCAGCAAGCTTCAGTTATTTCACTGACACCAGGCTGCTCAGGGTGAGGAGAAAGTGACCCAGGTCTCCCTTCCTCTGGCCGAGGGGCCCTGCCTGGCACCCATGCCAGGTGTGTCTTTCGTGCCTTTGGTCTTTGAGTGTTTTAAAGATCAGGCACTTGGTGTTAGTGTGTTAGTAGAAGTGTTTTTTCAGGCCCTGTCTGTTCTCTACAGTAATTGTGTCGTATAATCAGTCTTACGGAATCGGAGGGAACTATAACAGCAGGCTTTTAATGCGACCCGCTGAACACCAGCCCTGCACTGAGCACTTTCCACGCCCTCTTCTAATTTATCCCTCAACAAACCTGGGAGACGGCTGTTCTTTCTCTCCCTGTTTTACACATGAGGACACTGAGGCTGTGCAAGTTCACCTGTTCAGGGTCCCACAGATACCAAGCAGCAGGGCTGGGGTTGGATCCCGGTTCTGCAGACTCGAGGGTCCGTGTGAATGCTAGAGGGAGGGCCGAAGGCTGGGCGGAGCGGGGCAGGTCGTGGGTTCTCAACTCCTCTCTCTCTGTTGCCCTCTCAGGACGCAGGGAGCCAGCAGATAGGTTTCTTGCTTGGAAGCTGCGGAGTTACTGTAGCCTTGACTAGTGACGCCTGCCATAAAGGACTTCCAAAAAGCCCAACGGGAGAGATCCCACAGTTTAAAGGTATGCCACCGAGCCTCTGAGAGCTCGCATGCCCACGTCCTTTGTCAGAAGGCGGGTGCGGGAATACGTCACCCCGCCTTGGTTTCAGTCCTCTGTGGAATGAAACGTCAGTTGCAGACCCACGACTTTTCATGCATTCACGTCCCTGATGACACAGCCGGGTTGCCGGCCCACGGGGTGATGTGAGGTAACGCGTGATGGCGGCTTGGGTGCTCTTCTGTTGATGTCTTAGATCTCATGAAATCCGGAAACACCAGAGATTCGATCTAGTTGACGTGTTTGAACGGGTACCACATGAATGGGGAGAAACTCTACAGACCTGCTTTCTGAGTAACATTTAAAAGGAACTTGTCGTTTATTTCCAAGGTTGGCCAAAGCTGCTGTGGTTTGTCACAGAGTCTAAACATCTCTCCAAACCGCCCCGAGACTGGTTCCCACACATTAAAGATGCCAATAACGACACTGCATATATTGAGGTGAGTCAGCCTCGGCCTCCTCCACTGGCCCTGAGTGCGGCCTTGGTACTAATGTGTGTTTCTGACGGTTACATGAGCGCCAAAATTCAAGGACTCGGAGAACCTCAAGAAGAAAAGCTGCTGTGACCTCTCAGCCCCACCTGCCTCACGCTTTCTGTCTCGTTTCAGTACAAGACATGTAAGGATGGCAGTGTGCTGGGTGTGACGGTGACGAGGACTGCGCTGCTGACACACTGCCAGGCCCTGACGCAGGCGTGCGGCTACACGGAAGGTGGGGTGCCAGACCCTGACTCCTTGGGACCCTGGTTCTAACCGGGACACCTGACACGAAGGCCACATCACTCCCACGAGGAGCCATAGAAATAGTGTGAAGTTTGTGCCCAGCTCCACTGACGTTAACTTATTGTTGAGTTAGGGTATCAGCTCAGCCGACCATAGCAAAATACCACAGACGGCGGCTTCAGCAGCAGATATTTATGTCCGCACAGCGCAGAGGTCTGAGGTCAGCGTGCTCTTGGGCAGTTCGCAGTGGGGGCCTCTTCCAGGCTTCTCATAGGAGGTATAAGAAGATGTGCAGTTAGGAGCCCATCCCTACGACCCCACTGAATGTGAATGACCTCCCGAAAGGTGCGCTGTCCACACACAGCCACGCTGGGGCCTGGGGCTTCAGCGTGTGGATCTGGGGAGACGCTGTTAGCGCCGTGGAGCTTCATCCCTGGGTGCACATGAGCATATCTTTAGCTGTAAAGAAAACGCCCGTGTGTCCGCCCACCCTCCCAATTGAGTCAGCGTCTCTGCAGGTCTCTGCTTCTGCGGTGAAGAGGAATTGGTGCGCGTTATGTGTTTTCCTTCCCCGGGGTGGGCTGGTATGGGAGGCAAAGAAGGGAAGTGAGTGGAGGGAACTGTGGCAACCGCGCTGAAATGGCACAGAGAGGGGAGGGTGCGACCCCGGAGATCCCCAGAGACTCCCCACATTGGTGCCCTGAGTCCTGCTGAGATCCCCTGAGACACTGTGATGTGCCCTCAGGCCCTTTGAGACTCCTTCAGAACCCCCAGAGAACCCTCATGGCCCTGAGATCCCTTGGGATGCCCTGAGGCCCCTTGAGACTCCCTCCAGAGACCCCCTGAGGCCCCCTGAGGTCCCCTTGACCAGGCTCCTGACAGGCATAGCTGCAGCGTGCACCCCTGCCTGGCGTCTCTTTCTGGAAATTGGCAAGGCCGTGGTGGCGTCTGCCGCTCCGCTGTGGAATGGAACACTTTCCTTTTTCTACTATTTTTATTCTCTCCCCATCCTCATAATCTCCCCTTTAAAAACAGCGTGTGTCTCTCGTGGGTATTCTGATGTCTGGCCGTGGAGTTTTCACACTTGGGGAAGCATTGCCTCTTGCTCCTTGCCCTAATAATGCCTCCAAGGTCCAGGGCGGTCACACTTGTGGAGGTTGGGGAGGGAATGGATATGTTCGCTCTTTACTTCACTACTTTCAAAAGGAACTTAGATTGTTTCCTTTTGGCTGTTTATTGTGAAAGCCCCCTGTCTGTTACCCTCCACACTTTAGCCTTTGGAAGGGGAGGTGAGACTGAGTCACGTGCAGGCAGCTGCTGACCTTGGCTGGCCAGGTGACTTCGGGAGAAAGCTGGGCCTGTTCACGGCCAGCGTGCTCTGTGATAGTAATCCTCATCAAGCACGAGCTTTTAGCACCTTTTTAGTGAATAGATTTCCCTCCCTGTCTTCCAGATTCCGGTGCTTCCTTTTTTTAATGCGACTCCAACCTTGGAGACTTCCAGTAGAGCTGTGTAGGCCCCTGTGTTGCCAAAAATCCACCTCCTCCTCTCTGCGCACAGGGCACGCCAGCTGCAAAGCTTCCTTTCCTGGGAGACTCATGAGGAAGTGAAAAGAGATGTTTTAAAGAAAAAGGCAGGGAGGGGAAAATATATAAAAAGAGAAGGAATGCTGCATTTTAAGGTGCGGCGTGGAGAGAACGCTGCTCACTCTTGTGTCAGGATATCTGTCTAGAAACTCCAGGGTGGCCGGCACTCAAACTGGCGTACTTGGAGTCTACAGAATTTCCACCAAGATATGGCAAAATGATATTTTTCCAAGATCTATTATTTCCCCTGATGCAATATTGGATTTTCTTTGCATTTTGGTCTGTTGCCGCCCTGTCCTAAGTAAAAATCTTCTGACTCCCTCTGTTGTGCAGCTGAAACCATTGTGAACGTGTTGGATTTCAAGAAGGACGTCGGGCTCTGGCATGGCATCCTGACAGTAAGTGAGGGCCCCCCCGGCCGCGTCTGTCCACACAGGAGTCCCTCTCCCGCCCTGTCTATCCACACAGGAGTCTCCCTCCCGCCCTGTCTGTCCACACAGGAGTCCCCTCCCCACACTGCCTGTCCACACAGGAGTTCTCCCGCCCACCCTGCCTGTCCACACAGGAGTGTGCTGGGTGTAGGAATACAAATGCCTAGATTTGCATACGTTTCACTTGTGCAAGTTGCTTCCTCCCACACTGTGAAGCAGAAAATCGTCACTGTTAGAAGACCGCTGTTGTCTACTAACGCGGTTCACGACTACACCACAAAGCCAGTTGTTTCAGCAGCCACTGGTGTGAGGGTCTTGGACACGTGGATTGAGGTTACAGCTGCGGAAAACAGCCTTCCAGGGCTCACGTGGAGATCATTATCTTTCTTCCCGCACTTTTGGCATTCAGTATCTTAGAGTAACATCAAAGGTTGGTTCGTGTGTGGGTCACTGTCCCATACATCTGGTTAGCTGGATGTTCCTGTTGTTTCTTGAGTCGGTGGGGCCTGCTGTTGTGTTACTCTGCGGGGAAAAGTAGTTTCCAGATTTGCCCTTGAGGATGGCAGTCTGTGTGTGTTGTAGGGAAACAATTGTCTCACAGTCACGAGTGCCCTGGATGACAGCGCCGGGCTTGGGCACTTCTCGTGGGGAAGTAGCCCTGTTATTTAAGGCAGGCTTGGCCCTTAAAAGCTACGTGGATCATGACTGCTTAGACGCTCCCCACATTTGTTTCATATGTGGTAATTTTCACTCATTTTTCTTTCGAATAATTTCTTATGCTGAAGCTTCTTTCCTTTTGGAGGTAGAAAATTCTAGTAGTTGTCACACAAGTGATGGGCATATGAATACAGGTTTGCCGTTTCTCTGCGAACCAGAATTCATGCGAAGAGGAGCCGGCAAGCATTTCCTAGACCAAATATCTGTGGCTCCAGAGCAGCCCGGCTGGCTTCTTTCCGTGAAACACGCGGGTGGTCTCTCAAGTCTGGATGCTGTTAGGGGACAAGATGGAGCAGTGTGGTCCCAGCAGCATTGTGTGCTGGTGCAGTGGGAGCCCCGGCTTTGGGATTGGAGGACCTGGGCTTGTGTCTCAGCCCTTCCTTTCTTAGCTTTGTGACTTGGGCATGTCACACGTGCGTCTAAGTCCCTTCTCAAATCTGAACCTCAGTTTTCCTGTCTGTGAATGGAACGACAATCCTATTTGACGTGGCTGGTGTGAGAATTATGTGGCCTAAAGTTTAAGCACCCACTCCACCTACATGTTTGACACATGTGATTCAATGATCAGGTCCTAAAGAACAGACAGCTACGTCACTGTTGCTGTTAGTCACTCTCGTTATTAGAACACCCGAGTTTCTGGCTGTGACGTTGTCCACACAGCCCTGCTTTCAAGGCCTTGTCGTGGGGCCACCTCTCTGAGGAGCTCCCGCTGGTGGTACCAGCCTGCCTGCTCTGTGCTCCGGGGTACAGCCGGCAGCCCTGGCAGGTGCGAGTCTCTCCACTGTCGCATCCAAAGCGAGGTCTCTGAGCAGACGGCAGCGGCTTTTAAGATGCTCTCACCTCCCCCAGCACAGAGTGGGGAGGGAGTCAGCAGAGCTCTGAGGAGGGAAGGCACACGTTGTCTTTCGCTTTCATCTGGAGCTTCCCAAATCGAGCTCGCGGCGGAGGGGTCTGTCCCTCTCATCTGCCCCCACCCCGTAGCCTACAAGACTGCAAGAACCCTAGCTCACCGCACAGCCCGCCAGATGGTGCCTGGTCTGACTGCTGCAGTGTGAGGCAGGTGTGTTCCTGCTGCCCCTGTAGGTGTGAGTCCCAGCCTCTGTGTGCAGCAGCGTGCAGGTACTAAGCCAGTGTTTCCTAGTTTATTTTTGTCAGAAGTCGCAATCTGCTGCAGCAAGGCCCGGCCGGAGCCAGAGTGTGAGCTTCCCCTGGCCCTGCGTTTCAGAGCAGCGTGCGGTTCTCAAGATGGGTTCTGTGAAATAAAAGTTAGCATAACACACTAGGAAGAATTAGGCTTTGAGGATACGAAAGGCTGTTGAAAATGACGATATTTCACCAAAGGTTTCATCTTAAAAAGGATTTGGACTTAAATTATTTAATTCTGTCAGGAGTAGTTGAGCGAAAGCAGTGGAGTTCAAGGGAGACCTTGGGAAGTCGCTTTCCCATGGACATGCTTTAAAGGATTACACCCAGACCCGACCGTGTCACACTCATGCAGACCAGCCATCCCCGCCATCCCCACCCTGAGGAGCCTCCAGAGTCCTGTGCGACCACTCCTCCTCCGGGCCTGTGCGGCCTGGCGCCTGCAGTGCTCCCTGAGAGCTGCTGCTCCTCCTCCTTCCCTGGGGGCCCGTGCAGCCTGGCGTCCACGGTGCTCCCTGAGAGCTGCTCCTCCTCCTCCTCTTCCTCCAGGGCCCCATGTGGCCTGATGTCCGTGGCACTTGCTGAGAGCTGCTCCTCCACCATGCCCCTCTGAACTTGCCATCCCTGCCAGCCCCACCCTAAGGAGCCTCCAGGGGCCTGTGCACATGGTGTCTGCAGCACTCTCTGAGAGCTCCCCCTGCCCCTGTGCGGCCTAGGGTCCATGCTGCTGGCTGAGAGCTGCTCCTCTGCGTGCCCGTCCATGCTCACCCTGAGTGTTCCTTTGTTGATTGCAGAGTGTCATGAACATGATGCATGTAATCAGCATCCCGTACTCGCTGATGAAGGTGAACCCTCTCTCCTGGATCCAGAAGGTCTGCCAGTACAAAGGTGGGTATCGCCAGGCGCAGTGGCTCACACCTGTAATCCCAGCACTTTAGGAGGCCAAAGCGAGTGGATCACCTGAGGTCAGGAGTTCCAGACCACCCTGGCCAATATGGAGAAACGCCGTTTCTACTAATAATACAAAAATTAGCCGGGCCTGGTGGTGCATGCCTATAATCCCAGCTACTCAGGAGGCTGAGGCAGGAGAATCGCTTGAACCCAGAAGAAGGAGATTGCAGTGAGCCAAGATCACTTAAAAAAAAAAAAAAAAATGCTGGGTGACCAGTGATTCTTCACCCTTCCCCACTACTCACAATGATCTCTCTTTTGTAATAGGGGACGATCTGACGGTGGCACATATTAACTTATTTCTATTTTTCTTTTTAGCAAAAGTGGCGTGTGTGAAATCGAGGGATATGCATTGGGCATTAGTAGCACACAGAGATCAGAGAGACATCAACCTCTCCTCTCTGCGAATGCTGATCGTGGCGGACGGCGCGAACCCCTGTAAGTGAGGGGCCGTGTGAACTCGCGAGGCAGGCAGGCTGTGGAGTCTTTTTTTTTTTTTTTTTTCTAGGTTTCATTCTTTGCAGTTTGATTTTTCTTTTTCTAATCCTTATCTTAGTAAAGAAGTTGTCTTAAAATCACCAAACAGTATCACTCACTCTGGCCGAGAGGTACGATGGCATAATAAGGGACAGGCATTTGTAGACTCCACAGCCCTGGGATTTAGAGGATGTCTTGATTCTGTAGAGAAAGTTCCTTTGCTGACCCTGTTTTTCCGGCTGTAAAACGGTGCTTAAGTCATAAACTTCCATGAGGATGAAATGAAGTAAGCCCTAAGCAGGTAATAAGGAAATACTCAATAAATATTTGACTGCTAGTACTTTATGGTGTATAATAGTTTTCTTGATCAGTAAATTAATTTGTTGTTTTAAATGTAATTTCATTATCACATCCTCTAACAAAAATACCCAGATAAAGTAAATTAGCAGCTCCACAGAATACTATAAATACACCTTGAGAAATATTTCAGCCAACTGAAACAAGAACCTGGCTAGCATGCTCTTGTGAAAAAAGTACATAAAGCTTAGAAGAAAAGTGAAATTAAAGGTTTCTGACCACATTGATGAAACATGCAACATTTATGTTTGTAAACTAAAGCAGCATAAACTCCTTTAATGCCTGATATACAAAAGCAGACTCATAAGCAGGTTTATAAACAGTTTTCACTTATAAAATTCCATAAATCCTGAGCTAATTTAATCAACAATTGTTTTTAACCTGTAACTCTACAAAACAATACATCTTGCATAAAGAAAAGTATATCTATATTTGGAGATAGTTTAGCTGATATGTTCTTGATAATTGTGCCTCTACCTCATCATTTAAAGTAATAGAGAGGAAGGTTTTCTTCATTTGGTTTAGATTTACCCCTGTCTTGGAACTTCCGTACTGAAAATAGTGGAACAAGTCTCAGAAAAGTTACTAAAGTAAGTTCATCTGTCACAAAAGGTGTCATAAATGTGGAGGTTGCATTCTTTAAATTCTTGAGTTCTGTTTGAGAATAACGACTTTCAGTGTAACATAAATAATAAATTGTATTAAATGAAATATTTTTCCATGCTGCCTAGATCCGCTTGTGCCTGAATCCCACCTTCAGAACTATTTTCTATGATGGGATTTTATAGTCAATCACAGAGCTTCAGCTGTCTGATCATTGTCCCTCTTTCACTCTAGGGTCTATTTCTTCTTGTGATGCATTTCTCAATGTCTTCCAAAGTAAAGGCCTTCGACAGGAGGTCATCTGTCCTTGTGCCAGCTCACCAGAGGCCCTCACTGTGGCCATCCGGAGGTATGGGGTCATGTCGAATTACGTAGATAACCTAGAGACAGTCCTAATTCAGCAGCAAAGGGAGATCAGGAAATCCTAACAGTCGACGCTGAGGGTGAGGGTAAAAACGGGACCTAACCTTTCAAGATGAGTGTATTTCTGTTTTTATGTGCTGGAACAGATTCTTTTGAACAGCCTAGATTCATTCATTAAAAAACATTTATCGCTCTCTGCAGTTTCATGGTAACTCCTTAATAAGCAGAAGTGTCTAGAGATGCATCGAATCACAATACCCTGTCCTTGGAATTTACTCCGATTTCCGCGTGCGTGCACCAGTCTCTGGTTTCATCTGGGGTGGGATAGAGTCTCTTTTCATCTGCCTGCTTTTCTTGCAGTGTTACTGACTTCCATGTGCTGTGGGATTTACTGGTATATTTATTTTTTCATTGTTTGTCTCTGGTGTATAGTTGATGCCTAATACATATTTTTTGAGTGAATGAAAATAAAAAAGTAGGTAAATTCAGAAACTTGCCTCCCGTACACTTTGCTCTGACAATCTCATGTCATTCACCAGAAGTAAAGCCTAAACCTCTTCCTGTGTGATAGGCACACACTTGACATTTTACGTAAGTGGAGCCATGTGTGGGTTTGGGGTTTTGTTTTCATTTTACTTGGTCGATGTAGGTGCCACTGACGGCCTAAATACGCTGTTGTAGGAGAACAGGCTCCTGCAGAGAAGCTGTGTTCCTGTGCTGGCTGTGACCGGCCCACCCGAGCTGGTCCAGAGGAAGGTGTGGCGAGAGAGAGGAGGTGTGGTGTGGGGGTCTTGGAGCAGCGTGTCCACGGCAGTACTCCCAGTGATGGGGAAGAGGAGGGCCATTCCCTTCCTGTGGGCTGAGCTCTGGAGTGCAGAGTGAGTGCAGGAGACCCGCTTGCAACAGGCTTCCCAGAGCAGTGTGTGGTGTTTAAATTATTACAGGCAAAACTGTGGAAGGGCAGGCATTGACCAGGACACAGAAATAACAAGAGCAGGACATGTCTCCCTCCCACTGTCTCTCCCGGTGGTGCACGTGGGCACGTACGTCAGGTCGGCTGTGGCCTGCTCCTGCGCAGGTGTCTGGGGGAGTGGTCTGTGGACACGGCGCACCATGGGTTACAGCAGCCCCTCTCCAGAGCCACCGTTACAGCAGCCCCTCTCCAGAGCCACCTCCCTGCTCTGGACACGGCCCACCATGGGTTACAGCAGCCCCTCTCCAGAGCCACCTCCCTGGAGCTGGCTTCAGTGGTCTTCTCTGGTGTGCGACTTTTCTGATTGGCGTGATTGGGCTCAGCAAATTGAAGGACCGAAAAGGATTAAAGGTACAATTTTCGCATTCCAGGTTGAGTTAGGAACGACAGTGTCCTGACAACTAGAAGCAGCCCCCAGTGTCCCTGTGCTGTTCTGCCTGCTCCTCCATCACTCTGTCTCATCAAGACTGTCTTTTTATGTAGTTATCATGCATATGATGCATATTTAAACTGTTCAGTGCTGATGCTGTACGAAAGAATGATCTGTATAATTGGCCATTGCACTTGGACTCCCTAATTGCCTGAGATGAATTAGGCAGCAACTCTATCTCAGTGGTGAAAATCTTTAGGAGAGAAACCAGTGCTGGTCCTTGGAACCTGTATCTTTTGTTACCCTGATGTTTAAGTCACTTTCGAATAAAGTTGATGAAAGCAGCACTCATACCTGCACTTCCACCAACACATCCCTCCCTGCATTGTTTTCTGAATGTGTGAACAGCAGGGAAACTTCCCTCTGTGCAGGGGTTTCAGTTGTGTGCCACAGAAAGGTTGGGACAGATGCGTGTTTTTGGAAAATGAGCCAGTGCCTGTGAACTCAGTGTATTCTGCCTTAAGACTTGAGGTGAATTTCCCGCGTAGCAGAGGTCAGAGGCCAGGTTATTAAGTGAAAAACGGCTTTCGTACGTTCTGTAAAGCTGTTTTAAGTGAGGTCTGGCAAGGCTTCCCTGTAGGTTTTGGCATGAGAACAAAATGAATGCCTTCTTAAATGTCGTCACGTCCAACGTGGGAGGGAGTACAGCGATCTCATTTTATTTACTCCTTATGTTTTTTAAAGAACAAAAAACAAGTGTTCGGCTGCTACATTCCCCTGTATTGTTGCAGAGAAGGGTCTGTAGAAGACGGATTATGCCTGTTTGAACGGGTTCTGGGATGGGCGTTTCCTCTATGTTGTGATCTAAGCATTTGTGTCCTGCGTGTTAACCATCTCCCAGGGACGGCCTCTTCTGCGCATTAACCATCTTCCAGGGACAGCGTCTTCCGCGCATTAACCATCTCCCAGGGACGGCCTCTTCCGCGCGTTAACCATCTCCCAGGGACAGCGTCTTCTGCGCGTTAATCATCTTCTAGGAACAGCCTCTTCTGCGTGTTAACCATCATCCAGGGACGGCCTCTTCCGTGCATTAACCATCATCCAGGGACGGCCTCTTCTGCGCGTTAACCATCTCCCAGGGACAGCCTCTTCCGCGCGTTAACCATCTTCCAGGGACAGCCCCTGCTCCTGGTAACAAAGCAGAGACTGAACTTGCAGTGCTGAGTTGCAGCTGGTTGCTTGCTTGGCTTTCAGTCCACTTAATTAAAAAAGGATAATGATTATTTGCAGTAGAATGTAGATAAAATTGCAGATGCATTTGCTTACTATTTGTAGAATTTTGGCCCTCTCTGGAATACGTATCACTTAGTGATTCTCTTCTGCAAAAAAAAAAACAAGTAGATAAATCCGAAGCTGAGGCACTCACAAGAAAGCACCCAGTGGCTGCAGGTGCCAGCAGGGCTGAGTGTGGACATCTGGGCCATGAGTCAGTCTTCCCGGCATCGAGGGCCAGGGCCTTCCAGAGCCCCAGGGTGCCCACGGCCCACTGGCTGTGGAGTATCTTAGTATCACTCTTGCAAGCAACATAGAATGTCTGTCATGCAAAACAGAGCATGTCGGAAAGTTCTGGGGCTCACGGGATCGATGGAACCTCCAGTGTCCTGCTTGATAAATAGGCAGGATGCATGGGCGCTTCCGGGAGCAGCAGCCCTAGCAATGGGAAGAAGGGGTTGGGGTTGGGTAGGGGGGCATGGCGCACAGAAGCCAGCAGCAGCTGGGGGGGGGGGGGGGGGGGGCGTGACGCTCGGGAGCCAGCAGCAGCCCTGGTGATGGGTATGTGGGAGCAGCCTGGCGCCTGGGCCGCAGGTGCTATGCCCTCCCTCAGGTTGCCCAGCGCTGGAGGCAGGTCACTGCCGGAACTTACGCTGTCGATTCTCCCCTCAGAGAAAGGCCAATCTCCAAAAAAGAATGACCAGCACTCATTGTAGGGTGGTTGAGATTCTTTAAAAACATGAGTCGGAGACTTTTAAGGGACAAGAGCTGGAGGACACGCCTGTCCTCAGGCATGTCTTTGTTCACGTCTTTATTCATGTCTGTGTTCACGTGTGTCTAGGCATGTCTGTGTTCACATGTGCCCAGGCATGTCTGTTCACGTGTCTTTATGCATGTCTGTTCATGTCTATGCATGCCTGTGTTCATGTGTGTCTTTATGCATGTCTGTGTTCATGTGTGCCTAGGCATGCCTGTGTTCATGCGTGTCTATGCATGTCTGTGTTCATGCATGTCTGGGCATGTCTTCACATTTCTAGGCATGTCTGTTCACATGTGTATGCATGTTTGTTCATGTGTGTCTTTATGCATGTCTGTTCATGTCTATGCATGTCTGTTCATGTGTGTCTTTATGCATGTCTGTGTTCATGTGTGTCTGGGCATGTCTATGTTCACGTGTCCAGGCATGTCTGTTCACATGTGTCTATGCATGTCTGTTCATGTCAATGCATGTCTGTGTTCATGTGTGCCTAGGCATGCCTGTGTTCATGTCTTTATGCATGTCCACGTGTCTTTGTGCATGTCTGTGTTCACGTGTGTCCGCGTGTCTGTTCACATGTGTCTAGGCATTCTGTGTTCACGTGTCTGTGTCTGTTCACGTGTGTATAGGCGTCTGTTCACGTGTTTATGCATGTCTGTTCATGTGCCTTTATGTATGTCTGTCATGTGTGTCTATGCATGCCTGTGTTCATGTGTCTTTATGCATGTTTGTGTGTCTTTATGCATGTCTGTGTTCACATGTGTCTACGCATGTCTGTGTTCATGTGTGTCTATGCATGTCTGTTCACGTGTGTCTTTATGCATGTCTGTGTTCACGTGTGTCTTTAT
>NW_026652277.1:286429-305097 GCF_009828535.3 Hylobates moloch | reverse complement strand
GTCTTTATGCATGTCTGTGTTCACGTGTGTCTAGGTGTGTCTGTGTTCACATGTCTTATGCATGCCTGTTCATGCATGCATGCCTTCATGTCTGTCTTCACCTGTGTATGCCTGTCTTCATGTTTGTGTTGATGCGTGTGCTTTCATATGTGTTTGTTTTCACCTTCTGTTCAGGTGTGTCAGCCAAGTGGTGGCAGGAAATCACGTTCCCTAGTGAAGTCTACTCAGTCTTGCTACGTGAACTGTATTTTCACCTAGGCATTTAAAGTATTTTCTTTTCTTTAAAACCGTTACTGTCCTGTTATATTTTGTGTTTTCTTTTCTCCCAACGTTTGTTTTGGCAAAGGTTGGAGGTGCAGCAAGAAGATGGCAGAGGAGGGGCCTCCCCCCGGGTTACCCCCCAGTTCCAGCCCATAGCCTCCCCTGGAAACAGAAAAGTGGCCAAGGCTTATGAGAAAGAGTTTACAAAAAAGTTTATATAGTGTGATCCCATTTTTGGTAACAAAAAATTAAGTATCTGTAAATAGTAATATTCAGTGCAAAAAAAAAAAAAGGTGTGCTACACAGGGTGGGTGAGGCAGTAAAGATGGGCAGCTCACTTTCCGTGCTGTGCAGCTCTTAAAATGGGCTGTTTTTAGTGGGCATGTATTGCTCCTATTAGAGAAAAGGAAGAACATTACATTAAATCAACTCATAACTTAATATATTGGCTGCTTTTACATTGTGTCTTTTCCTATTAAAAATCGCAACCTCAGTTATCTGTTGTGTTTTTGAAAGTCCGTGTCACACTAAACATCGAAAAAGGTACATGCACATTTTTCACTGAATTTCTCCTTACGGTGCATGTTTCCTGAAAATATTATTTCTGCTAAAATGAGTTCACAAGCTTAACTGCTCCTTGTCCTTTAAAGGGCATTTTTACTGGTACTATAAATTTATTAGTTTATTCTGCTGCTGTTGTTAAAAAGAGTGGCCCAGAGAGGAAAGAAAGCAGAGATGTTCTGTGTTCTATGTGTGTTGTGTGGCTGCCCCGGCACCTTCAGCAGGGCTGATTTACGTCCATCTAAAAGAAAAACCTTTGGCGGTGAATGGTGATTCAAGACCAGAGCAGCTGCCCTGTTAAAAAAAGAAAAAAGACACTTCCTCGGGGCTCTGGCTGCCAGTTCAGAAGGGAAGACCCCCCCCACTCTCAAACAGGCTTCCCAGTAACTTCGCGTTTTGTCTGGAACCCGAATGTGTCTTCCCAAAGAAGCAACGCTGTGCAGGTGCTTTGACGCCAGCACGGGGAACGTCGTGTGTGGGATGAGCACCACCTCGTTCCTTCTCCGTGCCGGCTCTGTCAGGGGCCGAGGTCGGCCTGGGTCCCCATCTCACTCTTCTTGCGCCAGCTTTGTAACATGGGTAGGGCTTTACCTTCAGGATTCCTCGTCCATAGATGAGAATCACAGCAATAGCCACATCAGAGGCTCATGTGAGCATTGAGTGTGTTCCTACACACAAAGTGCTTAAAAACACGCCTGGTACGTAGTAAGAATTCAACAAGTGTTACTGCCGTTACCGCCATTACATGACTACAGGAACGTGTTTTGTGCAGTCTGTTGCATAGAAATGCTGTGTACAGATTGCTGGGGGAGGAGGGGCCTGCAGCATAACTCTTTGTTCTCCAAATGTGCTGTTGTTGCTAAGCTGAGAATTACTACATTGGAGATTGCCTGTGTAAGATGAAAAAAATGAAAGACCTTGTTTACTCACTTGCTTAAGGGATTCAGCAAATGACATGCAGCACTGAAGCTGGGCAGGTGCAGTGTGGCTCTCTGTTAAGCCCTAGAAGTAGAGGCTGGTGAGGCTTGTTGACTACTTGATGTGTTTGTTTTGTGTTAATGTCCTGAGCCTGGCCTGGCTCTGCTTGTGGTCAGGAGTAGCAAACTGTGGATGTGTTCATGAAATTTATAGGAGCTGATGCTTCAAGGTGTTATGCGGGCAAGGCTTATGGAATGTTTTCCAGAGGCTGGAAATGCTATGACAGGTCAGTGGTGCAAATGGTTCAATGGAAGCCATAGTGTACATTCCTCATGAGGCCACGTTGCAAAGTCTGGCCTGCTTCTCTCCTTTTTGTTGGTCTGTTCGCATTGGTATAAAGGAGTGTGTGAGACTGGGTAATCTATAAGGAAAAGAGGTTTATTTTGGCTCGTAGTTCTGCAGGCTCTAAGAGAAGCATGGCTCCAGCATCTGCTCAGCTCTTGGTGAGGCCTCAGGAAGCTTACGATCATGGCAGAAGGCAAAGCGGGAGCCTGCATGTCACATGGTGAGAGATTGAGTGAGCAAGAGAGAGAGAGAGGAGGTGCCCAGCTCTATCCTAAACAACTAGATCCCACGTGAACTCATAAAGTGAGAACTCTCACGTTCCTGTGAGAACAGGCCCGCCTGCAGTGTTGGACGTCACATTTCAACGTGAGATCTGGAGGCAACAAAACATCCAGACTCTGTTGTCCTTTAGTTTTATTTTTGTTTCCCTTTTGCACGTCATCATGGTATTGTATATGCAGGTGTGTGTTTTGCTCCTTCCATATCTCCAAGAGTGGACAGTGCCTCCTTACATTCCTGGTGGTCACTGAGATGGTCCCTCCTGGAATCCATATTCTTTGTGAGACACACAAAGCTGCTTGGTCTTGAACACCATTTCACGTTGGAACTGAGTTTGGAAGTTGATGAATGGGCGGATACCTTTATCAGCCATTATTTAATGTACTGATATTGATTATTAAGGTGGATGTTTTTAAGTCCCTTGAATTTTGTCTATGGGGACTGTTTCTTCCCTTCCTCACCTCATTTCCCTACTTGGGATTTTTACTTCCTAGCAAGGTGTTGATGGAGATAAATATCTAACTTGCTTAATAATACAGGGAACACAAATTGGACCAACAAATGGTGTTTTACTCAACAAATTGGGAAGCATTTTAAGTGTTGGCAAGAGTGCAGAGACGGGCACTGCTGAGGCAACGTGGCGCTGTGGACAGACGCACAGATTCTGAAGCCAGTCTGAGATTGGCACTGGCTCTGCTCCGCAGCAGCGGCCTTGGGTAGCACTCAGCCCTCCTCACCCCTGCCCCTGTCTGCTAAACAGGGAGGGTCATGGTGCTGCACCCATCTCCACAGGGTTGCTGTGCAGAATAGGTCATTAAATATATAACCACAACACCATACAGCCAGTGCGAGGTGCTTTTCTAGTAGATGAGAAAATAATACTCCTGTTCTGTTAGTGGGAATGCAAAATATGTTATTTTGGGAGGGTATTTAGGTCTTCTTAAAATTTTAAGTATATGTGCTTTTTGATTCTCCATTTTCTTTCTAGATAGGTATATTACAGATACATGTCCAACTGTATAAAGATTGAATGAAAGAAAATATATGATCATATATTCGTATTACTGAGCACTGTGTAACAAACCAGCTGAATTCAGTGGTGCACACACCTACACAGATGCACACCCACACACAGACACATGGAAAGATCTGCAGATATTTTTAGTGAAGAGAGTGAGTTTTAGAATGTTGGGGTGATCGAACCCAACACCAGGTCATGGGGGTGACAAAGTCTGGTGGAGGCAAAGGAATGAGAAAAGACAGTTTGAGAGAGAAAGTGGGTCCAGGGGGCTATTGCGAGTATGGAGGCTGCAAAGGCCCTGAGCTCTGGAAGCCCAGACTATTTATTGGTGATCAAACAAAGAAACAGGTGTTGAGAATGTGGGGCATCAAAAGGGCAAGCACATGATCTACAGCTGTGATGGTTTAGCATTTCCCTTGAAGCATGTGAAACATATTCTGCTTGAGATAATGGAGAGCAGGTTCTTTTAACTCAGGATACAATTGACCCTGGGAGAGCAAGGAGCCAGCAAGTCTAGACACATTCCAGAGCCACGAGCGTGGATTCTATCCAAGCCACGAGGGATTTTATGCCCTGGGCTTAGATTATGGTGCGTCAGGGTAGCTTCCACCCTTTAGCACAGAGCTTGGTGTTCCAAAGGCCATAAGGGGTTTTAGACCCTGGACCCCGGACATGTTCCAAGACTCTTTTACATTATGTCAGATGTGCAGGCCCTGCCTCAGCTTCTCCCAATACTCAGCTTTTCTGCCAACATAGAAGAAGCATCTTGATTCTGCTTTTCTTTTAAAAATCAATGTATTGGTTTACATACATATTTTATACTTAACTGCATATCTAGGAGTCTAAACTTTGACATAAAAAAATCTGCATATGGTTATTTGTGGGACATAGGATTGGAGCAGAAACAGGGACTTTGTCTTTTGACTGTGATGTTTGCCTTGTTCATACTAAGAATGTGCTCATGTTGGTTGTGCTGTTTGCTTCTAAGTTTTTATAAAAAGAAGAGAGCAGTAGACTGATTCACTCAGTGTCCTGGGATCGGAGGCAAAGACCTGGGAGGGGCGGGCACTCAGGTCAGCAGGGGCTGTGCTCTTGATCTGAGTCCCGCCGAGCCCCACCACCCACTTGGGCAGTGAAGTCAACCTTTCCGTGCCCGAGTCTTCTCATCTGAAAGTGGGGAATAATAGTCATAGGCTTATGGTGAGTTTTAAGTGCGTCCCTATGCATGAAAGACTCAGAACCATTTGGCACATGGAGGGTACCACTGGGGCACTGGTTTGCCATCTGGAGGAGGAAGCATCAGCACCACTAGGTCAGAAGTTAAGGGGTGCCCCCGGACACCACGTCTGTGGGGAGGTGGGGCTGTGAGGCTGCCATTGTGTTGGGACGACCCGCGCTTCTGTGCCCGCCTGTGTGCAGGGAGCTCCCACGCTTCTGTGCCTGCTTGTGTGCCTCTTTGTCAGGAGCACCCGCGCTTCTGTGCCCGCCTGCGTGCCGGGAGCACCCATGCTTCTGTGTCTGCCTCTGTGCTGGGAGCTCCTGCGCTTCTGTGCCCACCTGTGTGTCGGGACCTCCTGAGCTTCTGTGCCCGTCTGTGTGTCGGGACCTCCTGAGCTTCTGTGCCTGGCTGTATGCCAGTGTCTTGCACAACTGCAAGGAAAGAAACCCGGGGCCATGCGTCTTCTCTGACTAGCAAGGGAATCTGTCAAATATGAATAAAAGTACAGTGGCAGGTTAAATTAATGCAAAGTTAATGTCGATAATATGAACATGTTCAGCCTCCTGGAACTATCATTGTATAAGCATAATTGAAAAGTTCCTATAGCAAACACCATTTGTAATCTTAAGGTATTCAATTATTAAATGTGCAGGTCTTATTTCTCATTAACTGTGTTTAAACATAGAAAAGAGGATCTTGGCCAGGCACAGTAGCTCACGCCTGTAATTCTAACACGTTGGGAAGCTGAGGCAGGTGGATCACTCGAAGTCAGGAGTTCGAGGCCAGCCTGGCCCACATGGTGAAACCCTGTCTCTACTAATAATAGCAAAAAAATTAACTGGCTGTGGTGGCGGCGCCTGTAGTCCCAGCTATTCAGGAGGCTGAGGCAGGAGGATGGCTTGAATCCGGGAGGCAGAGGTTGCAGCGAGCCAAGATCGTGCCATTGCACTCTGCCTGGGTGACAGAGTGAAACTGTGTCTCAAAAAAAAGGAAAGGGGATTTTGTAATTGAGACAACAAAATATACGTGATTGGGCCCTGAGATGACTTTTTTTTTTTTTTTTTGAGACGGAGTCTCGCTCTGTCGCCCAGGCTGGAGTGCAGTGGCGCTATCTCGGCTCACTGCAAGCTCCGCCTCCCGGGTTCATGCCATTCTCCTGCCTCAGCCTCTCTGAGTAGCTGGGACAACAAGCACCCGCCACCACGGCCGGCTAATTTTTTGTATTTTTAGTAGAGACGGGGTTTCACCGTGGTCTCGATCTCCTGACCTCGTGATCCGCCCGCCTCGGCCTCCCAAAGTGCTGGGATTACAAGCGTGAGCCACCGCGCCCGGCCCCTGAGATGACTTTTTCCCTTCCAGCCCCTTGCCCAGCAGGTCAGTGTTGTGAATCTTGGCTAGCCCAGCATTTTGCTTTCATGTGGCTTTTTAAAACAAAAATAAGTGTACCTTAAATTTTTATCACTAAGATAGTGTATTCGGGCTCTCGTAACAAAGTACCACACACTGGGTGGTTTAAACAACAGACACTTGTCTCAGTTCTGGAGGCTGGAGTTGGAGACCCCGAGGTGTCACAGGGCTGGGCCTCTGGAGGTGCTGAGGGAACCCGCCCCAGGCCTGACCCCGGCCTCCCTCGGGTGCTGCTCTGCTCAGCTATCTGCCCCAGTCCTCACCCCGGCCTCCCTCGGGTGCTGCTCTGCTCAGCGATCCGCCCCAGGCCTCACCCCGGCCTTGGGTGCTCAGCTATCCTGGACGGGTACCTGTCACTCCAGTCTCTGCCTTCATTGTCACGCGAGCTTCTCCCTGTGTCTGGGCCTCTCTCTTCTCTTACAAGGACAGAGCAATTGGATTTAGGGTCCATTCTAACCCAGTATGACCTCATCCTAACATGGTCATAAGATGGCCCTGGCTTAAGGTGGTTCAACTTCCATTTCCACCTTTACAGTGGGTTTATCAGGTTGTAACCCCATTGTAAGTCCGGGGGCTTCTGTCTCTGAACAGGCCCTGCTTCCAAATAAGGTCACAGATACGAGGGGTGATCTTTTGCGGGGACACGATTCAACCCACAGCAGATACTGAAGCTCACAGTGTCTGACTTCCACACTGATCTTTGTAGAGGACTCTTGTAGGGTGAGGGGATGGCGCAGGGTGAGGGGATGGCGCAGGGTGAGGGGATGGCGCCGGGTGAGGGGATGGCGCCGGGTGAGGGGATGGCGCAGGGTGAGGGGATGGTGGCAGGACCACTGACAACACCTGTGTTTTCATTTTGAAATTTCGATTTGTTTGGGGTCTCTGGGAAGAAAAGGCCGGGAGAATAATGGAAAGCCCAGGGATTTGAGCTCACGCTATCTAGGTGGTTCCGTGTGGTGTTATTTGGGCAGACTTTTCTTTTATATCTGGTTAGCTCTATCCTTTTTGATTCTTACATCCAGAATCATTCTGTTTCCAGAGACTTTCATGCTTTTTTCAATACGCCAGTTACTTCATTCAAATGAGATCTCCTTTTCCAAATATTAACTTTTATGTTGCCCCATTTATGTCTTCAGTTTCATTATAAACCATAATATTTTAAACAGCAAACCTATAGTCCAACTGTTAGGTCTGAAGTGCATTAAAGATTTATACATGGAAAATTACAGAAACAATGTGTACCTAAATTGCGGTGACTCACTCAGATAACCATTGAGGAATTGTTAGTTTTCAGGAATGTAATCCGTGATCTTAGAGAGATTTTAACTTATTTGTTCACAAATTCAGTCAGCAGATATTCATTGCTAGACATTTTCCAGGGCTGGAATGCAGCAGTGAGCAAAACAAACTCTGGCTGCTCTTGGGAGAGTTGGGTCTGAGGGAGGAGGTTGCACAGGTAGTCATAGGTGTGTGCTGTGGGGTGGGCACACTGGGTGGGGGGTGTTTTCTGAGAGGACGAGAAGTCCCCTGGAGACAGGGAGGGAGAGGGCCGTGTGGACATCTGTCAGAGGAACGTCCTGGGTAGCAACGAGAACCAGTGCAGAAGCCCCAAGGCGGGAGCAAGCTGGGGTGTCTGACAGAGGAGGTGGGGCGGGCCCCAGAGTGGTGAACGTGTGCTCAGTGGTCTTCTGAAAACTGCCTTATGCGGACCCCTCTTCTCCTGACCCACAATGCATTCTACAGCTTGCCTGCCACCCAAATAATTTTCCTTAGAACTTGGCAGCCAGAATAGCACAGCGTAAATCTTATTTTAGATTCTTATATATACATAATTGGTCATACGCCCAGGTAGTCTGCATCTGAATTGAGGCTGGACAGTCGGGATTTCCATCATTTCTGTTCAGTGGTTTTGTCTGCATTCTTGGAGTGGATGCACCACCTTCCAGTCATTTGTGAAACTGGAAGAGCAGACTGTGCAGTGAGCAGGAGCCGGGAGGAGAGAGAGAGCCGGTCTGTGCAGGGCCTGCATAGAGGGGACAGGAGAGGAGCTGCCTTCATAGTTTTCGGGTGTGTTCTTGGGATTCCCTGGGAATGCAGAGGTGGAAGCAGTAGACTTGCTGCCAGCTGTTCATAAACAGAACGAGCATCCCCTAATGTGGCCACATGGGCAGCCAGCACTGTGTCCAGGGGTGCCAGCACTGTTCCCAGGGGTGCCCAGCCTGCCGCGTGTGTGCTGACTGCACATCTGTGGTTGTGATGGCTTATCTGCTCCTGCATATTCAAGTTAAAAACTGTCATTACAGGCCCACAGATGACAGTAACCAGCCCCCAGGCCGGGGCGTCCTCTCCATGCATGGGCTGACCTACGGGGTCATTCGTGTGGACTCGGAAGAGAAGCTGTCCGTGCTCACTGTGCAGGATGTCGGCCTCGTGATGCCTGGAGGTGAGTGTGGGTCACGAGATGCACAGATTAACCAGTTACTAAATGCTTTTCTAACACAGGTCACCAAAGCCTGCTTTCCCCGCGTTCCCACATTCCTGTGTTGTGCCCTCGGGCTGAGAGCCTCACTCCCAGTCTTCTGAAGTCCTTGTTAGGCTTCAGACATTTGAGGTGTAATGTTCCCTCTCCTGGTAGACGGTCGAGAAGATGGGGAAGGGCAGCTTTGCACACTGGGGCCTCGGGCTCCTCTTCCCTGGAAGGCTTTGGGGCCAGTGCAGGGTCCACACTGGTGCTTGGGCAGCTTCCCTTCCCTCCCCCAGAGGAGGTGCCCGTCCATCACCCTAAGGCACCAGCCAGAGTGGGAACAGCCAAGCTCGGCTTCCCCCAAGGCAGACACGTGTGAAAACCAAGGAATGTGAGTCTGTGTGACCATCAAGCCTGTTTTCAGCAGTAAAGCCCTTTTTCCAAGTCTCAGAAGCCTTTTCCACAGATGTGTGAGGACGCGCCCAGCTGCAGGGCCCACTGTGCCTCCCCACCAGCCCCACAAGGAGCGCCCAGGCACCTCCCAGGAGCTGCTTTACCATTCTCAGGGTGAACACACCTGGCGCTCAACTCATGGGGTCACAGGCAGCATCAGCCCCTGGCTGTCTGGCCCCCGAAAAGGAACCCGGCTCTTTGCTCAGCTGGGGACCCCGGAGCCTGTATCTCCTGCTGAGCCCTCCAAGCATGGGGTGTGGGCTCAAGCCCAGCAGGGTAGCCATGCCCGTGCGAGCAGTGCTGCCGCCTTCAGCAGCAGGTGCAGGGCGCCAGGTCGGGTGGGCCTCAGCAGGGACCCCCGCCCCGTGGAGTCTCACAGAGGCAAGACCGCTCATGCTCCTTCATGGTGAGCTGCGCTGGGGCCAGGCACTCCAGAAGCCGTCTTGCCTTTCTGTTCGCCCTGTTTGGCATAAAAGAAATGAAGGCAGCCCTTGGCTTCCCTCTTCCTCACGACTCCCTGATTCCCTGCGGACGCTCTCCAGCGTCCCCGCGCCTGTGCCTCTGCTTCCAGCCCTCCAGCCCCTGTGTCCAGCCCACTCCCTGCCTCCCAGCGGTGGCCAGGCCCCCGGCTCCATTTCTTTCTTTAATATCTAATTTTCAAATAAATGGAGCTGCACGGTGAAATCTTCAAAGGTTCTGAAGGACACAATGAAAACGCTCCTTTGTGACTATGAGAACAACCGCGAGCTTCCCAGGCCCCCCGTCAGAGGCACCTGGGGATGTGGAACAGAAGCCTGCACCCCCACCCCCTGTGTGTCCTCTGCCCTGGGTTCTGGGGTTTTTTCTCACATTGTAATGGAGTACCGCGTACATACCCATGTTTTATCTTAAGGGTCCTTTGTCAGCGTGTAACGAGCTCCATGCTGTTCTGAAGGCAGCACAGTGCTACGTTGTGGGAGCACTACGTTTATTTGAGCCTCCCCTGTTTGGTGATTTTCCCTCTTTTGCTGCTGCAGTGAGTGACCCCCTCATGTCTAATGGAAACAGTTCTAGAAGTGGGAGTTCTGTTTCAAAGAGAACTGCCGATGTAGTTTTTATGATGATTGTCTTTTCGAAGGTTGTGAGGCTTTATACCCTGCCGAGCGGTAAACAGCAGCACTTCTTTCTCCACTCCCTTATCCGCTGTATTACCTGAGTTTTATTTTTACCAATCTGATGGGTAAAGAATCTTTCAGTGTCATTTTAATGTGAATTTTTCTTCCTGTGAGTTTAACTTATGTTTCCACTGTTCTGTACTCCGGCCCAGTGGCTGCCTGCTGTTTTAGGCTCTTTCTGAACAGCTCAGCTGTCACTATGCACATTCCACCCCTCTGAAGCCTGAGGCTCTTGGCTCCCTAATCAGATTTGTGGCTTACAGTTGAGGGGTACGTAGGATGTTGTTGCTGCGCAAAGCGTCAAAGTGTTGGTGGCACAGACCAGTGAGAATTTGTCCACATTGAACTGTGTGCGAAGCCCTCCAGTGGTGTTCTCGGAAGGACTCACCATGCATGGAGTGTGAAATCGAAGATTCAGATTTCCGTAAGACATCAGAGGCTTCATTTGCAGAGTTCAAGTTGCACCACGTTGCTGATATACGTGTGGCAGGTGGCCCTGATGTTGGTTCTGAGGTTCCTCCCCATATCTAAATGGCAGATGATGTCACGCCCCTAAATACAACTTGCACATTAACATTAAAGTAATTGAAATATTTATTGATGTTTCGACTATGAAATTTGACATGTTGCTGCAACAGGAAAAATCATGGCTCTTTAGGGAAAATGAGTGCCTGGCTGACTACCATCCACGCAGTTTTGCTCCAGACCCCATTCCTGTTCACTGGTGTCCTTGTTCATACTCGTGTCTTCCCTGTTTCCTCGATTCTCCCCACCCGCCCCCTCTCACACCGCGTGTGCTTTCTTGTTTGCTTTTAGCCATCATGTGTTCAGTGAAGCCAGATGGGGTTCCTCAGCTGTGCAGAACGGATGAGATCGGGGAGCTGTGTGTGTGTGCAGTTGCGACGGGCACATCCTACTATGGTCTCTCCGGCATGACCAAGAACACCTTTGAGGTAGGTGGAGGAGAGTCCTGCCAGGAGTACCGTCTGTGGCTCTGTCTCCAGACAGCCCCTGCCGGGTGCATAGTGATAGACGTGGAATGTAAGATCCATTTTCAACAAGACGTGTTTATATTAATGAAAATGATGGCACTTTACCACTTGTTATCACTTTTGATAAATTTGTTTTATCAGCATTGTTCTGACCTTATGTTTAAAAGAATAAGCATGATTTCTTAAAAAAGGATCCTTTTTGTTACTTTTCTCACTTTTACTGTGAAAAGTGGATCATGAGGGAACGTGCACTTGTGTACGTGAAGGGCCTCGCCTGGGGAAGCCAACTGGAGCCCCTTTACGGCCCCTTGGCCTGGGTTAGATGTGGCCAGGTATGAACCTGTGAGAACTTGAGCACACGTGTATGTAACGATCTCAGTGACACAAGCAAGTATGTATGTGGTGTACACAGATGCGTGTGTAATGTGCATGCATGGGGCGTGTGCACAGATGTGCTGTGTAACGAAGGGGTCAGACACACGTTCAGTGCTGCAACTCAGAACTCTTATCTTTTTACCAAGTAGTTCCTGGCCTTAGAAGTAGCACAACATTTAAGCTATATGAAAGAAAATACAAATTGTTTGGGGATAAGTTTCCTAAATGTTTAAAACTTTTGGTTGTTGTTGAAACAGGGTCTTGCTCTGTCACTCAGGCTGGGGGGAAGTGGCACCATCACAGCTCACTGCAGCTTCAAACTCCTGGGCTCAAGCCATCTTCCTGCCTCAGCCTCTGAGTAGCTGGGACTACAGGCATGTGCCACCACACCTGAATAATTAAAAAAAAAATTCTTGTGTACATATTCGGTCTCATGCTGTTGTCCAGGCTGATCTGAAACTCTGGCCTCAAGCAATCCTCCCATCTTAGCCTCCTAAAGTGCCGGGATTACAGGCATGAGCCACTGTTCCTGGTCTAAATGTTGGGAACTTTGGATGTGGCTGAACAGATGTTACAATACCTGTCCATGATAGCTTTCTTGAATGTGAATTCAACTTTCTAAAATATCCCTCGAAACTGAGCTAGGTATAAATCTAAATAAAAACCCCATCTCCGTTTCTCTGATTTATCTACAAGGGTGGAGGAAAAGAGGTTTAGAGTTTGAACTGATTTGATTTGCTTCCTTAATATTTTTCTTTTCAGCATACTTCCAACAAGGGCAAATAACATTTTATGAATGGAGATTACTTTAAAACTAACATACGTCGTTTAAAATGTACCTTGACTCTTCACTAGTCTTTTATATTGTGGTTTTGTAAACAAAGCAATCAGTTGTTGCTGATTGGCCTCCTGTGAGACTTCTGGGTGTTACCTGTTCAGGGTTCAGAGGCAGGAGGCTCCAGCAGGTGAGTGGAGGTGCAGGAATGGATGGGGTCCTGCTGAGGTGGGCGGGAAGTGCTTTTCGGCCTCGAAGACTGTTGGCCACCAGTGGTCACTGTGACCTCGGCCCTTGGGCAGGGTTGCTGGGATGAAAGGCAGAGCTTAAGCAAAGCAGGTGCTGTGCTCGCGGGAGAAGCGGTGAGGATTAAAACCAGCTGACCACGTGAACGGTGGCCTGATGGACCCTGTTTCTCCCAGGTGTTTCCCATGACAAGCTCCGGGGCTCCGATCAGTGAATACCCGTTCATAAGGACAGGCCTGCTGGGGTTCGTGGGTCCCGGGGGTCTCGTCTTCGTGGTGGGCAAGATGGACGGCCTCATGGTGGTCAGCGGGCGCAGGCACAATGCCGACGACATCGTGGCCACCGCGCTGGCTGTGGAACCCATGAAGTTTGTCTACAGGGGAAGGTCAGTGGTGTTCTGCAAATCAAGCATATGGTTTCCAGTCGGCCACACTTTTTATGTGGTTTTGAAGGGTTGAAAGTTGCACAGATTCCTTAAATGTATTGTGTCTCGGTTTCCTCTTCCGTATAATTGAAGCAACTGGACTCTGACCTCTGAGATTTAACCTAGTTCTGAATGTCTAAGATTTTATAGAAATTCCCTGAGGCCCATAAATATATTTCCACCGAACTTCCCCTCTAATAGAAATATGCATTAGAAAACTTATTTCTGATAAATAACTGCACAAATTAAAGATGTAGATATCCATCGTGGAGCGGGTTGGAGAGACCCAGGAACAACGGTTGAGTCACAGACTTGCGTGAGCACAGACGCTCGACACCTCCCCGCTCTACCGCAGTGTTCTTCTTCCCTGCCTTGCCTGGCGCACAGTAGAGGCTCCGTCATGAAATAAGTTGCCGTGGTTCCTGAGTTTTTGCCAACCTGGAGGAAGTCATAAAGTGTTTTAGAGCCTTTTTTCAGTTTGGAAGCTGATGGGAGCAGGAAGTAGATACCTGGATACGATGTTGCCGCCTTTGAATTATCTTTAAAGCTACAACCTCTTTGTAAAAAACAGTTTACTGGAGGTGACTGTGCTGTGCTGATGGTATAAGGCACATACACTTAGCAGAAAACCACTGGTTCTGAAACGGCAAATTTCTACTGATTTGGAGACCATTAACTTCACAGGTGCAAACTTGAGCTATGAAGGGTGTGACTCTAAATTTCAGCAGGTCTGATCATGGCACATTTGCCCCTCTGTAGCGAAAGGCGTAACCTGGTCACCAGAGCCCGCAGGTGCTGCGTGTGGCCTCCGTGGGAATTAGGGTGACTGCCTGGGCGCCTCCCACAGCTCTTCCCGTCATGAGTGTGGGGAAATTCGGAAGCACAGCTGCCATTTTGAAGTCAAAGTTGGAGCCGTGTCACTCACTAGCGATGGTTATGGAGGCCCCGATCGCGGAGGGAGGGCGGGCTACATGAGCGTCCCCGGTGCGTGCTCACCACGCTCCTGTGTCCCCGCAGGATAGCCGTGTTCTCAGTGACTGTGCTGCACGACGAGAGGATCGTGATCGTGGCTGAGCAGAGGCCTGACTCCACGGAGGAGGACAGTTTCCAGTGGATGAGCCGCGTGTTGCAGGTTGCCCTCCCTCACCCTGGGCACTGGTCCCTTCTGTCTTGTTTCTGGCCTCCTTACTTCATTCAGATCATGGCGTGACCAGCTGTGGCTTTGCCCATGGGGTGGCCCTTTTTCCCTTCCCTTCATTTGATCAGGAATTACATCAAGTGTCCAGAAACTAGCTGAGCAGATCGAGGGTGTAGGGACCAGGAATTTGCACAGCTGGTTCCTACCGGACACCTTGGGGAGGTCAAAGTAAGCCTTTTGTTTGATCTTGAGAACATGTTATCTTTTTTCCAAAGTTCCTTTTTTACTGTGTATGGTCTTCCACAAGCCCTGGGTAACATTATTCAGCTTTGGTGAGTTTAGTAAGAAAACCCTTTCTCTTACCTTGGCGTTTTTACGCTGGGAACCGTGCTTATACTGCACAGACTTCTGTGTATTGTGGATCATATTTTGCATAATATAAATATGTACTGTTTATACTTCCTGTTGTAACATGATTTCCTCTTTCCTAACTTTCTAGGCGATTGACAGTATACATCAAGTTGGAGTTTATTGCCTGGCCTTGGTGCCAGCAAACACCCTCCCCAAAACCCCGCTTGGTGGGATCCATTTGTCAGAAACAAAACAGCTTTTTCTGGAGGGGTCTCTGCACCCCTGCAATGTCCTAATGTGCCCCCACACCTGCGTCACAAACTTGCCTAAGCCTCGACAGAAGCAGCCAGGTATGTGCACCACCTGGGCAGCTTGTGAGGTGCGGGAGTTCACCCAGGGCTGCTTGCAGGAAGCTGATGCTTGCAGGAAAGAAGTGGTTACCCCAAGAATAGAATGGGTGGGGGCAACTTGGATTCTGGTCTTCTGGCTGTAAATGCCTTGCTTTTATTCTCTGTAGGTGCAGAGGTGTTAGTGTGGTGGTCAGCGCACGTAACTTACTGGCTCTGTTCTCTCATAGCAAAAGCTCATTCTCCTGAAGGACACGGCTATGGTGCTCTCACTTTCTAAGCACATCGGGTTCATATGTATTGTTGCTCCTTCATTTCTGACCTACTTTTTTTTTCTTATGTTGTAGATTTCCTTAAATATTCTTCCTCCATTTTTTTTCCCCACACTGTTGTTCTCGCGGTCCCTGGTTTTTATGATTGACAGTTTTTTTTCTAAACTGTTGTTCTTGCGGTCCCTGGTTTTTATGGTTGGCACGGGGAATGTGGAGTTGCAGGGGACAGTATCCATTTCACTACATTCTGTGGGTGCATGGCCTTCTGTTGGGAGCCACTCAAGCCATGGGCATCGTCCCTCAGGGAGTGCTCTGAAAGGGTGGAAAATGCTGCCTCTGTCTGCTGCCTCGGGACATAAACAGCCTTGTGAAGGACACGGAGGCAGTTGCTCTCCCCAGGCTGTTTCTGTAGTATGAAGATTTGTAACCGTGTCAGCACTCTCCAGGGTATCCTCACTGTAAACTCTGAAGTGACCTGATCCTCTCTCCCCACTGTTTGATTCATTGTCAGACACTCTCGACCCAGCGACCCCAGTGGGTCCCAGCCGGGAAGCAGTTCAGTAGCTGGTGGAGACGGGGTTCAGACAAGTGTTTATGGAAGGGAGGATCCTTTGCAAATACAAAGCTGTAATGACTCCATAGCTACAGGGCTCGGCTCACCTGAGCCAAATGTCGAGAAGCCCAGCGACTGGGAAAACCCAGGCGAGAGACAGCAGCCAGCAGCCTCGTGCTGAGGAAAACCCAGTGGGGAGACACAGCCAGCAGCCTCGTGCTGAGGTCAGGAAAACCCAGTGGGGAGACACAGCCAGCAGCCTCGTGCTGAGGTCAGGAAAACCCAGTGGGGAGACACAGCCAGCGGCCTCACACTGCGGTCAGGAGGCCTGCAGAAAGCCCTCCTCCTTAGGAGTTTAGCTGGGGAACGGTGGCCCAGGAGATTGGAAATCTTTTTACTCTAACACTGCACTTCCTTAAATGAAGCTTCATGTGATCGATAACTTTAAAGAAAGAAAATAATATATATATTTAGTGTCTCATCTGTTTATGCTAAACTGAGAGGTTACATAATTTTGTGTCTTTAAAAAGCTTTTTAACAAATATTAACTGGCAGAGCTGAGGCCCCATGAGTTGTCCACAGATTCGTCTTTCTCTGCCAAGGGCCTAATACGCAGCTTAGCAGACACCCCACTCCAGGGCCTCAGCTTCGAACCACAGAGAGGATATTGGGCTGGATGATTTCTACGGCCCCTTCGAATACACATTTAAAATGACCCTGACGATAAGTAGCCATTATCGGAAGCCAAAGCAAACATGCCTTGAGGCCATTTGTGATTGACGGTGCTCTGAGATGCTGGAAACAGAGACAGCCTGTTGACAACCAAATTGCCTTTCTTACTGCATGAATTCATATTTACTCAATGGCACTGTGTACCCTCAGATTATCTTATTTGAGCACAAAAGTATTAAGAGACCTTTAACTCATCAGCTGAGCTGGCAAAAATATTACAGTTACAAAACAAGGTACAATTCCACAGCTTTAAAGGTCCCTGGGAATATTGCCCCAGAATAGCTGGAGGAGTCTGCTGAGGAATGGCCAGAGCCCGGCACCTGGGAAGGGCTTGCCTCCCTCTTGGGATCTGTGTGTCTTGCTGCTGTCTTTGAGATAAAACTCCTGCCCTGTGCCCTGAGCGAATTTGCCAAACATTGCGTGGTAGGATATTTGATAATACCAGCGATGCGGCTGCCGACTTGCAGACAGGTGAATCCATTAATGGGAGAGGGAAGAGAGAAGAGACGTGAGCCTGAAATACACATGTTTGGGATTCCTCTCAACTCTGTAGCTTAAATGGCGAGACTGTGATATACCCTGGGGGCATCTGGGACACGCCCACCTCTCTTCAACAGGGGACTGTCAGCTGTGCCAAGAACAGACTTTGAGAGTGAGGTGCAGCTAGAAGGCCTCTGCCTCCCAGGAACAGTCGGGAAAACTGAGTCCCTGAGTCTGCGTGGGGAGGCATTCAAGGTCCCAAACTTCCGTTCAGAGAATGCATGTGGAGATGAGGGAAGGTCTTCACGTAGCAGACGGGCACAAAATAAGGCTCCACAAAAGCCTGATCTCTCCTCAAAAGCTCGCTTTCCCTACCCCAGTCTGAATTCTTAAAAACATTACGGGAAACCTTGGAACCCATTTAGGCCAGTTTCCAAGTTGACTTCTTAGAAGAGCCATCTTGTCTTGCCCAGCATCGGTCACCAAGGAGAAGGCTGAGAGCTTCATCAGCCAGGCGTGGTGGCTCACGCCTGTGGTCCCAGCAACGTGGGAGGCCGGGATGGGAGAATCACTGGAGCCCAGGACTTCAAGACCAGCCTGGGCAACATAGTCAGATTCTGTCTCAAAAGAAAATCTGTTAAAGATGCTTCATTCAGAAGATGCTTCTGTCTGGTAGAGATAGAGGATGTGCGGCGGGTGAATGAGGGTCTCCCGGGTGTTGTGTTCTGAGATCCTGCAGGGGCTCCCAGGTGTTCGGAGATCACACAGGGGCAATTGTTCCCACCACGGGGCAGCTCCCTTCCTTCCAGCGCCTGACAAATTCTTTTGCTAAATGTGAAAAGGCTATTCCTCTTCCATACTTCATTAAGAACTAAGAAAAGAAATTCAATCTCTTCACAACTATGACGTGAAAATTTAAAAATGATTTGCTGAGTGTGGAAGGCATCTTACTGTTACATGGAGTCCAGACTCAAGGCTCCTACACATTGCCTAAAACCCAAGGCACCGGCAGGCAGCAGCCCAGACCATTCTCCCGATTTCAATCCTGGCTGAAGTGCCCTGCCTTCTCCTACGCAGCTGTGATAAGTGGAATCATTTCTGGCAGCCTGCATTCGAAATGGATGGCTGTGCATCTGTAGAGAGCCGGTGGCCCTGCTCTCCCTGGGGGCCGGCCAGAGGACGTCAGGCCCTGCGTGCCTTGTTCTGGTGCCACCATTTCCGTGAGCTTTTTGGGAAGCCAAGGGACTCGGTGGTGACTGTCACAATTACGGGCTCCTCCGAAGCCTCATTCTGTGCCACTGCCCCGTCAGCTGCATCTGGGCACATGTGTCTGTTTTTGACACTGCAGTGAGCAATCTGCTTCCCCGTCAGCTGCATCTGGGCACATGTGTCTGTCTTTGACACGGCAACGAGCAACCTGCTTAGCCATAGCTCTGCTTGTACAGTAACTAATGCAGCATGTGGCCTGGCTTAGAAACCTGTTACTTGACCTTTATCGGGAATTTAAGAATTTGACTTAATAGCAGCCTTCAAACCAAAGATTAGGCACAAATTGATAATGTCATCATATTTTACATGCAATTCTTTTGGTAAACATTCTTTCCCCCTCCCCCCCTCCTCTGCCCCCCCACCCCACCCATCTCCCATCCCACCCATCCCCCATCTTCCATCCCCCATCTCCCCTCCCGTCTCCCCTCCCCTGTCTCCCATTCCCCCTTCCCACCCCTTCCCCTCCCCCACTTCCCACCCCTTCTCCTCCCCCTTCCCCTCCCCCTCTTCCCACCCCTTCCCCTCCCCCCTTGCCACCCCTTCCCGCTTCTCCCCCTTGCCACTCCTTCCCCCTTCCCCCCCTTGCCACCCCTTCCCCCTTCTCCCCCTTGCCACCCCTTCCCCCTTCTCCC